>NC_079514.1:51167726-51391036 GCF_000801105.2 Raphanus sativus | reverse complement strand
GATCTTGTTCGTGCACCACCACTTTTGTTTTTGTTTTCTTTCATTAGTAAAAGGCTACCACTTTTGTTTCTATTGATGCTTAATGGTTCACTAGTCATGGAATATATATTTCAAGAAACTATGTGTTGCAAGTTCAACTAGAAAGATAAAATAGCAATTAATTACATGAAAAATGTCAAAATAACTATTTTAAAATATTTTAAATAAAATATTTTAAGATATCTTAAGATGAATATCTGAATACTATGAAATAATAATTTAAATAACTATCATTTTATTTATATTTGGGTTATATACTAAAGTTAATTAAGTACTTCTCCAAAGAAAACGTTTAAATGTTGTTAGTTCAGCTAAAATGTATCTAAATCGAAGTATATAATTAAATTATGTTTGAGACTAAACAAATATTATATGGTGTAGTTGGATATTATATGTGGATTTCGGTTGAAAAGAAGACATCTCCCAACGACCACAAATTCCCAATCCACAAATAATCTTATCAATCAATTTCCGGTTTAGCATGTTTTATCCATTACACAATATCATTTGGACATATTAGCTTTTTTTGTGGTCTTTAAAAACGAATGTTAATTGTTAAAAATTATATAATTGGATACCTATATTCTCTTTCGGCATCCATATACAAAAATAAAGAAAGAACAATTTAAAAGAAAACAAAAGAACTCCATGTTTACTCTTACAACTAGAATAAGATTTGCACCTTGCCCATACATATATATTGATTTAGTCTCATATTGTTCTTTTGTTTTGGTCTGAGATTTAAAAATATTTAAGATTTAAAATTATTATAGAGATACATACTTAAGTTAAGATATGTGTCTTGTCCAGAATAAATATTTTATATTTATTACTTATTTTATGTTTTTGTATATTACGAAATGATAAAATAATAATTATATATTAAATAACTAAAATATAGTTATTATTATGTAATAAATTCGCGTGCGTATATAAATTAAATGATCATTTTTTTTGTTCGAAAATCATTTTTGGGTGAATATATCAAAATAATCAATCTTATCTATGCGTATGATGTATAATTAAATTTAAATAATATTAACATAGATATATACTATACATTTAATATGGATATTTATTAAATGAGGTTTCTACTCATATGATTTTATGATTATTTTCATATTGTGTAACAAAATTTTACACCAACAAATTGTTTTTTAATGTGGGATGTTTAGTGGTTTCAATAATTTATAATTATTAAAAAAATGAAGCTTTCAAAATTAAAATATTAACTTTTCAATATATGTTCAATGCAAATATCAAAATATAAGTTGTATTTTCATATGATATATAGTTTAATTTGAATGATATGAAATATATATTAACATAAACACCTATTAAATAAAATTATTTATTCAAATGGTTTTTTAATCATTGTATCTTGTTACATAAAAAAAATTTAAAAGTTGATCACAAAAGTCTATGTGAGACTTTTAACAGTTTAGTGATTTATACTCGTTTTTAAAAATTCAAAATACAACATATACAAGAAAATAATTTTTTATTATATTATTAATTGAATTGTATAATTTATCTTAATAATAACGAATTAAAAATGATAGAAAGTATACAAATTATAAGCAAAACTTTATTATTTAAAATTATTAATTATATCATATATATTTTTAATCACATTAGATAATATCATAGGTTTTATTTAAGGAAAGAATAGATAATAAATATCAACTTGATAAATGAATGGTATATAATGAATGTACTATATAATATAAGATTCCATAGCAATTTAATTTTGGACCAAGAAAATTCTCAATTAATTTTCAAGCCGCCACGTAAGCATAATTAACATTCCAATTACGTGACAACTCAACATGACATTTTTTAATTAGTACAAAGTACAGGTTATAACTTTCTATATGTTTCTCCTTTAATATATAGGGGATTTAAAAGAAAAAAAAAATAGAAACGAGGCTTCCATATTAGATTTTTGTGGTCTTTAAAAACAAATGTTCGATTGTAAACAAATATTCTAACGGGGAGTGTAAACCCTAGCCGCCAGAGAGAAAAAATGAGATTTTTGTGATCTTGCGCCGGTGGCTTTTAAGTACTGGCACTGGAATTTTTTATCTAATAATATATTTTTTTCTAGTATTATGGTTTTTTGATATTTTTTTCTTATATTTTCGGGGGTACTATCGTTTTCCACCGATTTTTTTAATCAGAGATATACTCATCTTTCTCCGTTATTTTTTTTACTGGTTATCGTAGACTATTCGACAGATTCAAGGGTAAACCTTTCGGAAAGGATCTCCTCCATAATATTTTTAACCAAAGAAAAAGATCTATCTTAATCTAGAGAACATTTCTCGTGTACGCAATGCAAGTGACTGCATTCCATCGTGATGCGGGAAAGTACTTCGATTGTTAACAAACGCGAAACAAGATTAGCTTGATGTCAGTGTATGGCCACCATCCAACAAATATTAAATCTGGATTTCATCATTGATTCTTTTGTAATCGTAATTGGCAGGTCATATATTCTGTCGAGTTAGATTGTTTTCTCAAGAGTTTTTTTTTTGCCTTTCTTGATGAGATGTACCATATCAACTGTTATGTTATTGTTTTTGATATTAGGGTGGAAATTTTATCCGATACCCTAAAACGTATTCTAATCCAATCAGAAAAATTCGAATCGAAATCCGAACCGAAATAGCAAAATACCCGAATGGATATTGATTTAGGAGAGATTGAAAATCCGAATCCTAACGGATAATATTTGAACCCGAATGGATATCCGATGATAACGGAACATATGTATATTTAACCTTATATTTAGGGTCGTCTTTTTGCACGTGCAACTGGAGCGACTGAACATGGTCCAAACTTTTAGAAGGTCCATAATTTTTTATTTTAATAATAGCTTTACATATAAAATCAGATATTTTTAAAAATCAGACAGCTATTATTTAAATCTAATTTTCGTATTTATTAACCAATAAATATAAATTACAAATTTAATTTGGTTAACACAATCAACAAAAAATGCAATAAGTTAGAAAACAATTAGCATTTAATATATTTTGGAAAGTAAAAAAAAATGTTGGTGTTTGTTTTAATATTCAATGTAGGTTTAGAAAGTTAATATTCTAATTTGATTATGTTTAGGAAACTATTATTAATTAGTGATCATAAATAAGGAGAGAAATATATAATTTTTTCACCAATATTTCCGAAAAATAGTAAACACAGAAGAAAAAATAGTCTAAACTTCTGTCGAGAGAATATAAAGAAGAGTTTCCAACTTCTTGTCTAATGAAATCAAGATTCTTTTATAGATTATAGTTTCTGATTATAGATATAAAAAACGTAAAAAAAAACTGAAAATCTTTAATTAAAAAAAATATGTATCTTCTACTCGAATACAAAAATTTGGTCGATGATTTTGCATAAAAAACTAGAAAATAATGTTATTTAGATTAAAAATTTAGATTGGTATAATAATATTTATCAGAAAACATATAAACGATTTCAAGTTCTTGAAAAATGCCTTGTTTTTTTTTTTGAACAGGATCTCTATAGAGTTTGAGACGACCTGCTTATATTTCTAGTTTATATCTCTCATTTTAGTTCAAATATTTATATTGATTCTACACATACTTTAAGATCATATAATATGCATATAATTAAAAAAAAATGATTTGATATTTACTTAAAATGACTATTAAGCTTTTTGTATTATGTATTAACAAAAATTACATTCAAATTCTAAAAAATAATAGCCAAATTAATATATATATATACATATATATTTATTTTTGAAATATTACCTCCAAATCTATTAAT
Organism: Raphanus sativus; assembly: GCF_000801105.2. Classification (NCBI taxonomy): domain Eukaryota; kingdom Viridiplantae; phylum Streptophyta; class Magnoliopsida; order Brassicales; family Brassicaceae; genus Raphanus; species Raphanus sativus. The sequence continues at coordinate 51,387,196 of NC_079514.1, read as the reverse complement.
TATTCAATTTATTAAAAAATAAAAATCATTTAATCGAAAGCTAAAAAAAACAAATGTTATTTAAAAATATATATAATTAGATACATATATTCTCTTTCGGCTTCCATTTACAAAAATAAAGAAAGAACAATTTAAAAGAAAAAATTGAACTCCATGTTTACGCTTACTTGCAAAATACTCCCAGAGGTCACACGACCAACACGCATGACTCATAGAGCAACAATGGAGTCTTCACGGTGATCGTATTGACCAAGTCGATCCACTGTGGCTCGACACAACTGCGAGACCTTGGGACCCTCCGCTGGTTCATGATGGTATGGTTCCCGCATTTCGAACTGGTCAACGGATTCGATCTCAAAAACGGTTTCCCATCCATAGGGTCTTTGTCTATCCCTTCATTCGCTGCGTCCAGACTGCTTCAAAAGTGGTCAGCGCTCTCTCCGCCGTCGATCTTGACCCTAACGCTACGTATTCTAAAGACGTCCTCTCCATCGACAAATCCAAGCTCAAGGTCAGTATATATATATACTAGGGTAAACCCGCCCTACTGGCGGGCAGACGATTAAAATTGATGGTACGAATTTATTTTAAATTTTATTTTAATTCAAAAAATTAAGCTTCATAATTGTTTTATAACAATTTTATCTATGTATTTTATCCTTCATTTTATAAATTATAAGTTTTCTAGTTATAATAAAATTTTCAAAATATAATTGTTTAGTTTCTCTCAATATTTATTTTAGTATTAGTTTCTCTCAATATTTATTTTAGTTTAACTATACCAATAATTCAAAAGATATTTGAATTTACAATTAGAGTAAGTAGAGTAAAATTATTTTCTCTTAGTTATATATTTGTTTCATGTGTTAAGTTATTTTTTTCTTTCCACATTTTCTTTTAAAACTAATGATTTATGCAATATAACAAAATAAATTATGATTTTTACTGCCTTTAAAACCTATTTTTGTTGCTGTTAGTTGAATAAAATATAAAATGGATCCTAAAACTTATTTCATACATATTACAAAATAAATTTTGAAGTTTTGCTTCTTAACTAAATAAAGTAAATAAAAATATTATCTAAATAGACATATATTACTTTTGAAAAATTGTAGTTTTAATCATAAATAATATTTTTATATTTATTTTAAAATATTTTAGGGCTAAAATTCTAATTTCGTATTGGACCCAAAATATTTCAGGACCGACACTGCATTTATTATAACTTAAACTATTTTAGGACAGATAAATAAATAATATGAAACTATCGTTACTATTTATATGTCTACATGTTTATTAGAATCTTACATATTGTTAATATATGAAAATGAAGTTACCCATTACTTTGATTATAACTTTTGAAATAAATATTACTGACTAACTTATAAAATATAATTCTTACAAAAAAATTATTATACATAATTAGATTATTGTATATTGATTATATTTCATTATTGAATAAAACTATTTCTTGTAAATTAATGTCTACTAATTTGCATTGACCTTCAGAAAATTGTAACTTTTTAGGAGAATCCCAAGTTGAAAATTTTGTCTAACCAAAGAACATAAAAAAACAAAAATCAACTGCTTAAAACCTTTGTCGCCAAACCAGTTTTCCACGCATTAGCTATTGTGGTGGTGAAAATTTTTCATTTAGTATTGAGAACAAAGTAGAGATACAATGTGATCTAACATGTTATTGCAAAATGTGGCACGCTATGGAATCCGCTGTATCACCTCTTCATCCCAGTCTCTCCATTCCTTTTGTTAAATCAATTTTAAGAAATTTAGAAAACCAGCACAACAAACCTGGATATATTGTTGCATACTTTAACCTTCTCCATGAATGAAGATATTTGTTACTAAATTCATGTATAGAGTGGGACTTGGAGCAGTAAATAAGAGAAACTATAATAGAATAGAGAGTCGCAAGAATCATATTCATCAATGTTCCATTGATCTCCAGATTCAGATGGTCACTTTATTTAACATAAAATAACACTTACCCTTCCAACAATCTAAAACTGAATATTTAGTTTTATTTCACTTGTTCACTGTCTCTTGTTGATAAAACAATTCTACATAGCACATGACTGTTCATCCGCTAGACTACAGTCACTCTAGACATTGATTTGCTACTCTTGGTTATGGTGTGTATTTATTGAGCTTTGCTTTGATGTTTAAGCATTCAAGAACATTGAGAGGAAATACTGTAAATTGCAGGCCAACCAAAAGAAATTAAAAACCAAACCAATAAACAACTCCAACCACTTTACAATGTACCAAGAATGGTGTGGATGGTTCCAACAACTAAATCTAGTACAATGATACTCTCACTCTCTCGCTGACCTTGATACCAAGTGAAGACATTTACAATGTTACATTCATAGAAAAACTAAAACAACAAAATAAAAAATCTTATTATTTAGTACTACTCAATAGCAGGAAGAATAAGTAAATACAATCATACCTTTAACACCTCAAGGCTGAGCACAAATTTGAAAAAGATACACAGATCGAAACATTTCTTGCTTTTGAAGATCTTCAAAGACTTGGCTTTGTACTCTCCTAAATCATTTATTTCCACTGTGGCAAACCTCTCTAAGGCCTCGGCGGCTGCTTTCCTTGCCGCCCAAATCTTCAAGAAGCTAACTAAATAATCCATCGGAGCTCCCGTAGCTCCTCCATCACCAATCACACTTCCGTTCATAACCATTCCCACCGAACTCGCCTTAAAAGCTTTACACTTCTCCAGCTTAGGAAGAAACACATGTCTTAACCGAACTGGATCCTCCGTAACATCAGTCGCCTCCACATGACACAACGCTTCTCTGTTCTGCGTATTAACCTCCTGCTATGTCAAAAGCGTGTCCGTATACAGCTTCGTGAATACAGAAACAAAAGAAAGCCTCGTCGTCCGGGAAGAGATCGCCCACACAGCTGCGACGCAGACTCATCGGATAAATGATTCCGGATCACGGAGGTGTCGTGTAATGAAAGCGAGGGCATGTCCACGACCATACTCTTAACAGCTTCTCTCTACGTTTCTGGTCTCCCAAATTCTCAGCTGAAGAACTGGCTAGGAGGAGATAAGATTTCTTCGCTATTCATCCTCAAATCAGTAAGAAGAACATCGCCATGATACTGCAAATAAGTTATGAAGGATTATCAGCACCATCAGGCATCACCTTTGGAGTCTTGTAATCCATGAAACCGCAGCTATCATTCTACAAATTTACTGAGGAGAAAAAAAGGTTTTAAATTTACTTCAGCACTTCAATCGTAAAAGCAAAACCCAACAACAGACTCGAGGCAAGTAAGGATACGGTGAGTGATGCAACAGTTTCAGTAATGAGATGGAGCGCAAACGTCATCGCCTCTGGCCGCACGAAGAGGATAGTCAATCTTCGTGTTTTCTCCTAAGCTGTATTAGGGTTAGAGAGATGTCGCCTTCTTTCTTTTCTGGGCTGGCCACAGCGAAGCCCAAGATGTCATCGAGTAATTGATACGGTGTGTTTTGAGAGACTTGGACACGTGTCAGTACGTGGTTAAACGAATTGTTGCGCTGGCATCATACGGGTCAGCAGGAGAGAAAAAACCTTTCTTTATAGTAATAGATGTTGAACTAATTGGCTCCGATTGGGAACAGCGAATCTGGTAATATAAGCGGTGCGGAATTGAAGTGCGGAACGGTCTAACTGCGGTTCATGCGGTTTGCGGGATAAGTGTGGTTTTAATAAAATTAGCGGTGCGGAATTGTGTTGATTGGTAAAATATATTGTTTGCGGAATTGAACAATTAAAGAGTGTTTAAAAAAAGTAAAAATGTTATATATCAATACAATCAATATAATTTAAAGTTAAAATTTTCTATTTAGTGTTGTTAATGGTGTAAATCTTTTTTTTGAAATTTAAATACCAAAATTCATATGAATTAAACATTTAAATTAAATATATAAAATAAAAATTAATTAAAATACAATAAAAACATTATAGACAATGCTATTTTTGAAAATTTTATTTTGTTTTCTCTACATTTTTTATATTTTGACAATGGTATAAAATTTTATAGTTATTATACATATATACAATTACTCAACTGAAAACTATATTATAATAAAAAAAATCGGTTGAATTGTTCCCAGACCCAACTACAAAACTGAGTCAAGGTACAATCCGATTTTCAAAACATTGTTTTTAACCGAATAGATAAATGAATCGCAGTTTGACCGGTACACACGTTCGGTCTGATCTATTTTTTTTGGTTTTGCTAGATAAATATTAAAATAATGTGAAATATAAAATTTTGTTCTGATTGTTGAGTTTTAGAGATATAAGATTTGTTCGGATAATTGGTATGATCCAAATCCGAAGCGATCTGAAAAATATTTGGTTTAGTTCGGTTTGATTTTTCGGTTTCGGATAAATATACACATGGCTATATAGACCTATATTTAATAATAAAAATTTTGGTTATTATTTTTTATTTTTCTATCTTTTTAATCAAATATTTTGAAAAACTATTTCTAATAATTATTAACAAGTTCAGTTGAAATATATATGACGTTAAAGTAAGTAAAGACTATCACGTATAATATATGCTTTTATTAAGTTTATATAGTATCTGTCTCACAAATCTGATTAAAAAATATGGTTCAAAACTTTTAAGAGTACTTTTTTCTCAAAACAAAAAAATAACTGAAAAGTGTAAATATGAATAACAATATTTATCTTTCTTTATTGGTGCGAAATTTGGTGGACCGCTACGTGAAGAGTGTGGTATGTATTCCAAGTGCGTTTTTGCAAAATGGTGAACAAACCAAAAAAAATTGTTTTTGTTTTTGACAAGTGCGTTTTTTACGTAAAATACGTCCCACTTTAGCATGTATGTGTGATTGGGAACTTAGTGCGTTTTCTGTTTCATAATTACAAATACGCACCGCACTCAAGTCCCCCATTCATATGATAACGTTTATATGATTAGCTATGGATTTCGTTTTCGTCTATGCATTTATTTGGACTATTTAATCGCAGGTCACATATTTTTTTAGCAGGTCACATCTTGTTAGAGCACCTTTATCGGCACTTCTTAAAGCATTTCTTAGGTAATTAATCGTGAAATTTAAATCAAAAATGCTTAAAAACGGAACAGACGTATGTTAAATAAGAAGTGTTTTACGTTGGTTCTTAAGGACACGTGTTGTGTTTTGCGGGCTTTGTGTTCTTCTCTCTCTCTCGAAGCATTCTGTGTCTCTCTCTTCGCTCTGTTTCGTCGAAAGCACCGCGTCTCTCCATCTCTCCTTGACTAATCCGCTGGGTGATTTCTTCATCTCTTCCTTAGGTACTCTCTTCCTTGTTGATCTGTGCATTTAACATTCGTTTGATTTTCTGGGTTTTGTTGAATTCAGTTAGAAAAAAGTTTCTGGAATTGAATTTGATCGATTTAGGACTTGGATAATATAATTATTGCTCTATTGATTCGAGAGCTTTAAGAAAGTTGGAAACTTGCAATTGCAGTTCTTCATCTGGGTAGATCTAGATCCCGATCCCGAGTATCATGTTGAGAACAGAGCATCTGGTTTACATTTGAGTAAGCTTTAGTTACTGTTTGTTACTTGATGCAGTTTAATCGCAGCTATTTCATATGGCATTGCTTCAATGGCTATGGTCTTTATCAACAAAGCTGTTATCATGCAGTATCCACACTCCATGACTGTTCTTACTCTACAGGTAATAACTCCTTGTTCTTGTCTGTCTTGTGCTTTGTTTAAAGTCTCGGTTTTTATTGTGCTGGTGGAGGAGCTGTTATCATGCAGTATCCACAACTGGTACCAATGTTGGTATTAGAGTTAGTGAGTTTGATGTACGTAATTTGTTAAGTGATGTCTTTTGTTTAGCCAGCTAACTTTGTTCTCTGGCTGTAGGTATGTGGCAGTTGTATGGCCTGATGTCCTGTACTTCTCTATCTACAAGGTTAGTGACTGGTCCACTGCGTTGCTTGTTCTCATGTAATTTGTTTACTGCTGTCTTTTGTTTAGCCAGCTAACTTTGTTCTCTTGCTACTCTTTTTTTTATGTTTGTATGTTTCCTGTTTTTGTTATTGATGAGGAGCATTGCGTTGCTTGTTCTTATGACTTGTTGCATGTCCTCAAAGCATATGAAAAAGAGTGAAAGACTAGTAATGAAAGTGTTCTATATTTTTTCTAAGAATCCACAATGAAGAAACTTGCAATAAACCACCTAAATGTTTAAATCTTTTTCTAAATCTCTTAACTCACTTTTACACTTCAAAAACTATTAAAAAATAACTAAGAGACCTTTTAAGAGGTCTAGCGATAATGATGCTCTTAGAATATAAGGTTTTACGGTGACTAGATATTTTGTCCGCGCGGAAAAGAATATTATAATCAAATTTTTAACACATGTTTTATTTTATTGTGTGGACCTGAGTATTTTTTTGATAATACGTATTTCATTCTCAATGAACCATAAGATGTTTAAATAATTAGTGCATAAAAAGTAGAAGCAGGAAACACCATGTTTGAAAAGCTTAGAATCAAAGTATATGAAAACCATTTTAATTGACCAAATAATCCGTATTATAATTTTGTAACTAAATTGTAACTTTTATAAGCGATGTAATTTAAACTATTACTGTAAAGCTATCCATTTTGTGACATTTCTTATTACGCAAGCTAACTTAGGTTTAGAGCTTGGACCTAAGTTAAATAAATAAATCCATTTAAAAAACTTTTGGGACACAACAAACTTAGCAAAAGTTGAAAGGTAAATAAACCCATCCAAAGAAGTTTTAAAACTCAACAATCTGGAATGTAGAAATAGTCAAACAAGAAATAAAACTTGCAAATAAAGATAAAGATAACCCATCTAATCCTTCTGCTGAAGAATTGAACCCTTAATCCCCACGCTTAATACGTTTGTTGTTTCCAAACTCAGTACCATCACCCAGCTCCTTAGCCCCCATGGTTTCAGAATCCTCAGAGCCTTCCAATATCACACCATCGCCATCTGCAGTAGGCAAGGGTTCCTCAGTCGGTGGAGCAGGTAAATGCAGAATCTTGGTAACTGTTATTGATCTGCTTTTTCCTGAGAGATTGTGCTCTGAAACTTTAACACTGAAATGGTGTGTCTGCCCAACTGTGCTAAGTAAGGCTTGTGGAACAGGCACCTGAGTTCCAGCTTCCTTGTCTCCATTAGCCTACCAAGATAACAGCATATATAAGTTTTATAAAGATAATTTGAAGTCAATAAGCAGCTAAATATCAACTACCTTATAGAGATGGTGACATATTAGCATGGCAATGCGTTAAATAGAAAGATGTACCTCAAAATAGTTTCTCACCAACTCAGACGCTGGCTTCCCAGTTAGCTCAGATCCAGCATCACCAAGTAGGACAAACACTGCTTCTTCACTCTTGTCATAAACAGAGAGCTTTGCAAGGTATCTGCATGTTTTTTAAAAAAATTAGTAGCTCTTAAACTTTAATCTTAAATAAAGAAAGTGTTTGAAATCGAAACTTACTGAGCCTCCCCAGTGATATCATTTTTCCCGCATTTGCCACACATGAGAGAGGTTGCACCTCTGGTTGCCTTACTCTTGCAGCTACTGCATCCGATGTAGTACCATGCAGCATCATGCACTACGTCATCGATTGTGGCCGTGCATTCAAAAAAAGTAGGCTGCACCAATATTAAACTTTGTTCATATACTTAATAACAACGCGTGAAACACATTTAAAAAAGGACTGTTACCTTAGCTGAGTCCTGCTTCATGTATGCAAAAATCTCTCCTATTGTTGCAGCCTCTCTCTTAGTCACAACTTCAGCATTCACTTGGTTCGCAACATCAGGATGAGAGACCAACCTATACAACAGTTATAAAAGATTACAAAGCTCATCTCTACGTACCAGTGCTACACAAAATTAAGGACAACATATGTGGATAATAAACACTTACCAAGCTAAGTAATCCCTTGTTGGCTGGACATCGCCATCGAAAAACACTCGGGAAGAGGACATGGAAGAGAGAGCCAAGGTGCCTGGGTTGGTGTTTTAAGGGTAAAACACAAAGAAAAAAACCCAATAAGCATAAGTTATAGTTAGTACCACTGCTTACTACATGAGGCGTCGAAAGTACAAAACAAAATAAAATGCATGTGTAGATGCTTACCTCCTAAAAGCTTAGGATTGACGGTTGTCACCAACACCACAGATGGAGGGCTTTCAAAAGCACGGAACTTTTGACAGAACTCAATAGCAGCGTCATTCCACAGATACAACTTCATTACAGGTCCCCTAAGTTATTAGCAGAGAAGTTATTAATTAGCGTTGAAACGCTTATAAGTATCATAAGCACAGTGAACCAAAAGGAATGTATACCAAAAAACTTACTCATGTCGCTGAATGTGCACCACCATGCGCCTACTGGTAGCTACCTCCGACACCTCAATGGTCGGTTTCCCAATCATACTCTGCCCGTTGACCAACTTCATATGTCCCACAACATCTTGCACATTAAGAAATCAGTATGTATAAGATACGTAGGAAAAGCTAGGCAATATATTGACTAAAACCAGTGTAAGCCTAATCAACTCATTTCCTATGACTCCATATAAATAAGAAATCATTTGGCAAACAGAATAAAAATAATAATTAGTTTGCAACCATTTACGTGAAGAATGAAGCTATCTTACCATACAAATCACCTTTGGCATCGCAGTTGGCTTCGAACTCCTCGTACGAATAGAACCGGAAATGCAACATGGCTGTCCTCAATGATGGAAAGCTCAGAGGGGTGAGAGAAGGAGACGGTGACGTTATGTGCAGCAACACAAAACTCATTCTTGCTTCTCGATCCATAGAAGTTCACCAAACTGTAGAGAGCCTCTTCTCTTAACTGGGGACGGAACTTGTTGATTCTTCCGGATGAAATAAAACCCTTGATAACGGTTCCCTGGAAAGAAATAAACATCAAACAACCAAATATTTATCAAAATCATTTTAAAAAAAACATATAACCAACGGACTAATGAAACTGACAGTGATAAACGAATAATGAATTTAGCATGTCAGATGGATGTGAGGACTAATTAGTATGTAAACATGAAAACAATTTTTAAATAACACAATATAGATGAATAAGCAGAACAAAGACTAACTAATTTCATAAAAAATATATATATATATATATATATCAGAGAATGGGAATATTAAATAGCTTAATAATTTAGAACCGAACAAAAAATTCAGACTTTTACATATTATCGAATAAGATACGTTCTTAATTATCAATACCACACTCTATGATTCACAAAACATTTACTATCATATAAAATTTTATATAATTATACTAAATTAATAACCATCAAGTCAAAGCAGGATTCCTTTTTTTTTGCAAAAGCTTACAACAAAATTTTAAATACATAACATGGGAGGAGTCAAGTTACATACGTTTGAAACACAGGAACCTAATAATATCAAACTACTAAGGGAAGCAAACGTTTGTTACAAAATAGAAACTTTACCACAAAGCAAAAAAATCAGAAAAGAGGTTCAATACATGTTCGTCAATGAGAAGCAGTTCCAGACCCAGCAGTGTGTTCTTCCCCGGCACGCGAGCTTCCCAAAAGTGGAGGAGTCGGAATCTCAACTCCGCTTCTTGTGGACCGTAGGTGATGTCGCGGAACATCATGAGGTTGAATCCGTTGGCGGAGATGACATGCGAGGCGGGAAGGCTTCGATTGGAGACCTTGTCAGCAGCAGCGTTACCGGAACCGGAGTAGTCAATGGCTTTCCCGTTGGCCTTCTTCGACATGGCTTTGGTTGGAGCAGAGTATTTCCCGATTCAGATGTTGGAGAAGTAAAAAAAGCAAAGCCGGTAGAAGTCTTTATAATAATCCATCGAGGAAGACAAATCGTAAGAGACGTTGACAGAGGATTGAAAGCAAGATTGATTGCAGGAGTAATTATCGAGTAACGGAGATTATCCAAATCAATAGAGTAAGAGAGGGAGACGAAAGAACTATCACAGATCGTTTTGGTTTCTCAGTCTCAATATTTTCAGATTAGGTTTCACGCAAGCGAAATCATCATCTTATCCTTTGGGCTGAATTTAGACCAAGTGATTATGAAGCCCATCTACCCGTTCCATTTGCTTAACCAAACGTGAGGCCCAGCCAATTAGACAGGAGATCTGACCTGGCAATTTATAAAGATACCATTGGTTAAATATTTTTTCTGACGTGGCTAGCCTCAAAAGCTTTCGTATCCTCCTTTTAGTAGTGCCGGGTCTGTATGTTTTATTCTTACATGAATTTATAATTTATTATATGATCTTAGTAAAGAAAATATGTTAAAAATATGAAAATGAAAATATGTTAAAAGAAAATGATATTTTTTTCTAATATTTTTGATAGTGGTTAACGAACGTAGTATATTACTTTGTTTGAAATTATTTAGTTCAAAGAGAAATAACATAAGTGGCTGTTACTAATTGATTTAATAAAAATAGAATAAAAAGCTGATAGTCGTAACAAAGTTAATTTAGTTAGAAATAAAGCGTCGTCAAAAAAAAAGTTAGAAGTAAAGCAAAGTTGACATTTTATTTAGAAAACATACTTATATTATTAATTATTAGAATACTTATGACCTATTAAACTTGTACTAATATATGTAGTTCAAAGAATAGAAAGATAGAATAAGTTTCATATTTTATAAATTTTATAAAAAAATAAGGGTGAAGTATCAATTTTTGATAAACTAATTGATGAGTATTAATATATATTTTTCAGATTACCACGTTTATTTTTTAAATATGGAGGTGCGAGTTGTATGTGTTAGTTTAGTTTGAAGGCCTCTAAAAATATGTATTTTAAAATAAGAAACATAAATTTATTTTCTATATTAATTTTGTTATAATGGAAGATTATGTCCGTCTGTTAACGAAATTCTTGTTTGTCTACCTTAATTTGCAAATATCAACGAATCTTGATAAATTTAATATATTTTTTTAGCTAAAAAATATAAATGTTTGGTAAACTCCTCTATTTAATGGACAAATTCTGTTTTAACCGGAGTGGAACATTTCACCAAATCTTCTTACATTTCAATCAAGCAACAACATATCAACCCCAACAGCTTGTCTCTTTTTTAACATTTCAGACTTGCCAAAATTGTTGTATCCTAGTCTTAACAACATCTCTATACCAGCTTGTCTTTAACTCTGAACAATGAAACTGGGACTTCGACATGATCTGAAATGGAAAAAGTAAAGGGATTTCCACCCGAGCTCTCACACCGTCTATACATAGGCAATGAAGCTAAGGAAGCATGAATTAAATAAATATTCAATATGAGAGAGTGGGATGAGTGGGATTTCTGGATTCATGAACGGTTACGTCGATTGTGTTAAAGAAGAAGAATCGTAGAGGTCCTATTCTCCATCGTCAACATCAAATTCTAAGAAACCCTGTGAAGCAATGTTTTGAAATTTGATTCGGATACTAAACCAGACGATTTACCGGGTCATTGGGTCAAATGATCAACCGCTGATTAATATGAATTAAATTTATTATATAATAATATATTAGCAATAAAAATAAATATATAAAAACTAAAGTTAATATTTTAAAATGTTTTTTAAACATCAAAATAATAGTTTTATAAAATACTACAATTCCATCAAATATTTTTTCTTTGGTTCTTAAATTTTGGATTTTTTATAAAACCTAAATCCAATTAATATGAATTAAATTTTGCTGACAAAAAAAAATCTGATTTACATTGGGTCACCAAATCTACCGGTTCAACCGCGGATCCGGATCGGATTCAAAACACTGTTATAAACTCGTGGACATTTATGAAAGAAAGTTTAAAAATTCAATGCCTTTCACAATTAACACCAATTAAAACCCATTAAATATAAATTGAGAAAATATTTTAATGGTTAAAAGAGAATGCCACATGGCATTATTCCCCCCAGGAGATAAAAAAGCCTACTTTATATATAAAGATTTGATTCTTTTTTTGTGCAACTGATTTTACAGTATGCTATTATGCATTAATTATTTAATTTTTATATATTGTAGAAAGTTAAAAGATATATGTACTAGTTGACCAAAAATGGAGAATGCATATTATGAATTAACGATTTAATTATCTAATCGGTTCATTCTTGGTGGTTTCTATGAATGCTGGATTATATATAGTAAAATATCTATAAAATAATACTCGATAAATTAATAATATTTATAAATTAATAAATTTCGCCGGTTTCAATTTAGACCGGCCCAAAATTTGATATAAATCGATAAAAAATATTTTTTATATAAAATTCTATATAAATATATGGTTCCACTAAAATTATAAATTAATAATTTATCTGTATGCATATTTTATATAAGTAAGAACCTGTTATTATATTATTTTTTTTATATTCACAATGTAATTATCTTTATATTTTTTAACACTTAATATAGTTTTATGAGATTTAGTAATATTATTATCTAAACCAAATTTAAGTTCTATGTAATATATTATATACACCAAATAATATAAATGACAAATTTGAAAAGTAACTATTAATGTCTATACACTAAAATCAAATATTTTTTTATCTTAGAATAAATATATCTTAAAATAAGAAATTTAAATAAGAATTTTTTTGTAAATGAATATCTCTATAAATGAATAGAATTTTAAAGTTTCAACATTATTAATTTATAGAGATTTTACTTTAGATGTAAACTTTGTAGTAATTACAAGAAAAAAAACTCCGTCGTGATTTCAGTGATTTCTAAAACAAAATACTGAATAATGTGCAATAACAACGTCCGACGTACTCCAAACTCTAAAGGTCACACCCCGGCCAACAATCAGAGCAACCGTTTTAATCGGTTCATGCTTGTACTTTCTTATAGTGTTGGATTATATTAATGTAAACTTCTTGGTAATTTCAATTAGTCATGCAAAAAGAATAACTTATTATTTAATAATTTTTTTTGGATTCAGCCCTATACTAGACTAATAGAATTTCGTTATTTTATATTTAGTATATTTTTGAAAAGAAAACAAAATACTGTTAACTTATATTATGTTTTTAAAATAAAAACGTAAAAATAAATAAAAAATAATAGTAATTGCACAAAAAAAGACTTTTTAAATATTTTTAATACCGTCTGTAAAACATTAAACCCTAAATTTGGGTAAATCTTAAATCCGTGGATAAATTTTAAATCCTAGGGTTTATGATTTATCTAAGGATTTAGATTTTACTCAAATGTTTAGGATTTATGATTTAGGGTTTAGAGTTTATTATTTTTCTGACTGTTGTAAAAAATTTTTTTTTTGTAATTTCAAGTATTAAAAATTTAATCAAGGGTTTAGAGTTTGCCCAAAAATTTAAGGTTTATGATTTATGATTTAGGATTTATAGTTTAGTATTTTGGTAACGGTATTAAAAATAAAATATATTTCCTGCAATTACTATATTTTTACTTTTTAATTTTAAAAACATAATATAACTTGATAATATTTTATTTTATTTTTTAAAAAGATATTGAATATGAAATAACGAAATCGTATTGGAATACGACAATTACTATGATGTTCTTCCATGCAATTTCCTATTGTGGAATAAACTTTATTACACCAAAAGCAAAAGATTGTTGCATGTATAAATACATCCAATTGCTACTGCCAAAAACCACACAGAAAAAGAGCAATGGAGTCTGCTAAAGCAAAAATCAATGGCCACCAAAATGTCATTGTGATGCGTCACGGTGATCGAGCTGACAAACGCGAGCCACTTTGGGTCGTAACCGCCGTGAGACCGTGGGATCCTCCGCTCGTTCACGAGGGTAAAGTTCAAGCCTTTCAAACCGGTCAAAGAATCCGATCTGAGGTTGGGTTTCCGATTCACCGAGTCATTGTTTCTCCTTTCCTCCGCTGCATACAGACTGCTGCCGAAGTCGTCGCCGCTCTCTCAGCTGTTGATCTCGATCACAACGCTGTGTCTTCTAAAGATGTGCCTTCCATCGATAACTCTAAGCTCAAGGTTAAACAATATCACTCTATATTCATTTGTTCACATGTATTAGAAAAATACATTTAATTTATATTACAGATGAATCATTTTTTTTTTATTATGTTCAGAAATATTTTTTATCAAAGCATTTGCTTTATGACTTGTCTCCTCTGCTTCAGGTAGCTATTGAATTTGGATTGTGCGAGATGCTGAACACAGGGGCTATTAAGAATAAGGTTGCTCCCAAAGATGGGAAGTTTGATTTCAAGATTTCGGAACTACAAGCTATGTTTCCTGAGGGAACAATTGACATTAATGTGGATATGGCTTGTAAAGAGGTGCTCTTTCAACGACATTTTATTTTCTTCGTCTTCGTTTCTTTGAGTATAATCTTGATTATTATATTATTTTTCCTCGATTCTATGTTGGTTGTGTTCAGTTGCCACAATGGGAAGAATCTGCGGAATACTTTAGAGAACGATATGTTACTACATTGAAGGTTCTTGCAGACAAGTATCCTTCTGAAAATTTGTTATTAGTTACTCATTGTAAGCAATAAAATTATATATGGCTTTTAATTTTAAATCAAATCAACATTTCTCTAATCTTGAAACCGTTTTTTTCTTTTGGGTTTTGGAAATCCTGCAGGGGCTGGAGTAGGTACTATACTTTGCAAATACTTCAAAGATGCAACTAAGTACTTAGTAGATTATTGTGGTTCTGTTGAACTGAGAAGGCAGGTTTCCAAAAGTAATGTATCTGAGGAATTTGAGGTGGTTACTAGTCATGGTGTAGCTTTCAAGGACAACAAAGCCCCAATCCATGGTCCTGTTATAACCTAATCTTCGATTTATCCGGTTTTGTATATGAATATTTGGTTTCACGGGTTTGATTCAATATAATAACATTATATAAACACGTAAAAAATCAAACATATGAAAGGGTTTTATTTGTATTGTATTTGTATTGTGTAAGCACGAGCATTGCCATTAGACAAGAAACATGTGATCTAATGGTATATATATATATATATATATATATATTTTTCCCATCTGTCTTTTAATAAATTTCCACATTTCAACTCACGTTCCATGTTTATGCAACTCTTGCAAGAGATTTTTTTTTGTCGGAAACGTGATATTTTAGCGTAGCTGCAACTAGAACTGGGCAAATAAACCGAATTTGAAAACTTGAACCGAGTCTGGTCCGATAAAAATGAATCTGAACCAAACCTGACATAAGTACCAAATGAATCTTATCTTATGGTATTTCGGGTTATGGGTATTATCTGAACCGAATTCGAACCTAATTATCCGATAGAACCCGAAACATTTAAAATCGTGTACCAAACATGATCTCAATTCCTAATATGTATTTAAAAATACATTAAGATATATTGAATATCTAAAATACTTATATATTGCATGAAAGTTGGTGATTCTATTACATAAAGATTGATGGTTGAAGGTGGCTGTTGAATCTTGAAATATTTAGATTTAAATTTTGTTTTCATTAAACAATGTTTCTCATTGGTTTCCGTTTTATGTTTGTATTTATTTGGTTTTCTTTTATCAATAATTATGTTTCCAATTTGTTTGATTTTGAATGATCGCGGTTGATCTTTATTTTTTATTTTTGAATCGATTTTACTTATGTTTTGGTTACAGAAAGGTATAAACTAGTTATTTTAATAACCCGGATAACTGATTCTATTTATGTTTTGGTTACAAAGTAAGTATAAATCATATATTTTTAAACCAAAAAACCGATTGGGACCCGAATCCGAAAGTACATTGTGTTATAGTATACATTTAATATGGATATTTATTAAATGAGGTTTTTACTCATATGATTTTATTATTTATTAAATGAGGTTTTTACTCATATAATTTTATGATTATTTGCATATTGTGTAACAAAATTTTACACCAGCAAATTGTTTTTTAATGTGGGATGTTTAGTGGTTTCAATAATTTATAATCAATAAGAAAACAATGAAGCTTTCAAAATTAAAATATTAAATTTTCAATATATGTTCAATGTAAATATCAAAATATAAATATGTATTTTCATATGGTGTATAATTTAATTTGAATGATATGAAATATATATATTAACATAGACACCTATTAAATAAAATTATTTATTCATATGGTTTTCTAATCATTGTATCTTATTACATAAAAAAAGGTTGATCACAAAAGTCTATGTGAGACTTTTAACGGTTTAGTAATTTATACTCGTTTTGAAAAATTCAAAATAGAACATATACAAAAATATAAAATTTTACTATATTATTAATTTAATTTTATAATTTATCTTAATAATAAAGAATTAAAAATGATAGAAAGTATACAGATTATTAGCAAATATTTATTATTTAAAATTATTAATTATCATATATATTTTTAATCAGATTAGGTAATTTCTTAGGCTTTATTTAAAGAAAAATAAATAATAAATATCAATTTGATAAATGAATGGTCTATACTTGATGTACTATATAATATAACATTCCATAGCAATTTAATTTTGGACCAACAAAATTTTCAATTGGTTCTCAAACCGCCACATAAACATAATTAACATCTATCCTATTAAAAGCGAAGTACAAATGAGAAATCACCCTTATTTTTTCTCATTATTTACAATAGATTGCCACTGACTTTAACAAAAAGTTTTTTCCTTATTTAACTATCTACTATCTCACGAAACATTAGTAACAAAACCCATTTAGTTTTTTTGTCAAACAAATTTAATGGCCACATTATGTGCACCTGTCATTATTAAGTCCATCACGTTTTGAGCTGTTATCTCCTTCATTGCCCAGATAGTGAATCAAAAAACTAAATTCTATTACTTGCACACCGTATATTCTATTCAAGTAAATAAAAAATTATCACCTTCTATATGTATTTTACTTATATCATTTAGCCTTTGAATTAATAGCATATATACAAAACATAGTCTTTTTTTTATTGCTATAACAGTGATAACAATAGATCGGACGTACATATAGAATGATCGTAAGAGAACATGGCCTAACAAAAATTTGGTAAACTATAAAAGTTGAAAGAAATATTGATATTAATTTTTTTAGGGATGCGCACTTCGGTTATTTTATCGATTCGGGTCGAGTTTAGTTCGGTTTGGTTAATTCGGTTCAACAATTTGTCCAACCAAAATAAACCATAATTAGTTTGGTTAAAGTCGGTTCTGGTTCGGTTTGAATTTGGTTCGGTTTTAATTCGGTTCAGTTTTAAAACAAAAATGCATGGTCATAAAATCATCATGTTGACAACAATTATGAAAAACTAAATTATGTTGACTAAATCCAATATAAAACCGAAACAAAAAAAACTTTTTAAGAGCACAATCAAATCAAAGTTAACTTAGTAAATAGAAAATTAAAAAAAACATCGTTAATAATGTCTAAAAACTATGTAAGTTAAATCTAATATAAAACTGAAACAAAAGACCTTAACAAACTACAAAAAAATTATAAAAACATGAAACAAAAGTTAACTAAAGTAAATAGAATTAAAAAAAAATCATTAACAGAGTTAAAAAAGACTCTAGCGTTAGGATTTTAGTATATATAATATTGCTGATACGTTATAAAAAAAACACATTGGTTACAAGTTCAGTTTAATTCGGTTTGGTTCGGATCGGTTTCGGTTCGGTTTGTTCGGTTTGGGAAAATCTTAAACCTAACTATTGGATAATAAATTTTGGTTTGATTCGGATAAGTTTTAGTTCAGTTCAGTTGGTTCGGTTCGATTCATTTTTTTTGCCCACCCCTACTTATTTTACTAGAAATCATTTTTAATAAACTATAAATTCAAATTTTCTAATATACATAAAATTTGCCCAAGTATATTTCATCTATAACTAAATATGGTTAATAGTTTAATATGAACTTATTCATTTAAATTTCTAAATATGTTAATAAGATAATCCATGAAAGTGGAGAGTAAAAAAATCGAATATTTGTTTCATTGAATATAAAATTAATAAAAACAAATAAAAGCTATAAGATTAACAAACATCTTTCCAACAATTTAGATATAAATAAATAATACAATTCATCATTTAAACACTTTATATCACCATTTAATATATATATATATATATATATAATATCAGCTACTACATAACCTATAAAAATATCATAAAATTTCAAACTAAAACGAACACCCGCGCGGGTGCGCGGGTCAAAATCTAGTTTCAATTACGTGACAACTCAATATAACATTCTTTAATTAGTACAAACTACAGGTTTTAACTTTCCGTATGTTTCTCCCAAAGGTCACCCGACCAACACTCATGACTCATAGAGCAACAATGGAGTCGTCACGGTGACCGCATTGACCAAGTCGACCCACTGTGGCTCGATACAACTGCGAGACCTTGGGACCCTCCGTTGGTTCATGATGGTATGGTTCCCGCATTTCGAACTGGTCAACGGATTCGATCTCCAAAACGGTTTCCCATCCATAGGGTCTTTGTCTCTCCCTTCATCCGCTGCGTCCAGACTGCTTCAAAAGTGGTCAACGCTCTCTCCGCCGTCGGTCTTGACCCTAACGCTACGTCTCTAAAGACGTCCTCTCCATAGAAAAATCCAAGCTATAAGTAGATTGTAATATTTGCGGACTAACAATAATGTTTATATGTTTATTAGCTATGCATTTCGTTTTCGTCTATGAATTTATTTGGACTATTTAGTAGCAGGTCACATCTTTCTTTTTTTTAGCAGGTTTTACAGTGATTCTTTTTTTGTGCAACTGATTTTACAGTATGCTATTATGCATTAATTATTTAATTTTATATATTTTAGAAAGTTAAAAGATGTACTAGTTGATCAAAAATAGAGAATGCAGATTATAAAATTAACGATTTATTTATTTAATCGGTTCATTCTCGGTGGTTTCTATGAATGATGGATTATATATAGTAGAACTTTTATAAATTAATACTCGATAAATTAATAATATCTATAATCAATAAATTTTGTCGGTCTCAATTTAGACCTACCCAAAATTTTGACATAAATCATTAAAAGATAATATTTTTTTTATAAAATTCTATGTAAGTCTATAATTTCATTAAAATTATAAATTAATAATTTATATGTCTGCATATTTTATATAAGTAAGAACCTGTTATTATATTAGTTTTTATATATTCACTATGAAATTATCTTTATATTTTCTTAATACTTAATATATTTTAATGAGATTTAGTAATATTATTATCTAAAACCACATTTAAATTATATGCAATATATATTATATGCACCAAAATAATATTATATAAATGAAAAAATTCAAAAATAACTATTAATGTCTATACACTAAAATCAAATATTTTTCTTATCTTAGAATAAATATATTTTAAAATAAGAAATCTAAATAAGGAAATTTTTTTTATAAATTAATATCTCTATAAATTAATAAAATTTTAAAGTCTCAACAATATTAATTTATAGATATTTTACTGTAGATATAAACTTTGTAGTAATTAC
This sequence comes from Raphanus sativus, assembly GCF_000801105.2. Lineage (NCBI taxonomy): Eukaryota > Viridiplantae > Streptophyta > Magnoliopsida > Brassicales > Brassicaceae > Raphanus > Raphanus sativus. The sequence continues at coordinate 51,367,629 of NC_079514.1, read as the reverse complement.
AAAAAAAAAACTCCGTAGTAATTTCAGTGCTTTCTAGAACAAAATACTAAATAATGTGCAATAACAGCGTCCGACGTACTCCATACTCTAAAGGTCACACCCCGGCCAACAATCAGAGCAACCGTTTCAATCGGTTCATGCTTGTACTTTCTTATAGTGTTGCATTATATTAGTGTAAAATTCGTAGTCATTTCAATTAGTCATGCAAAAACAATAGAGACAATAACTTATTGTTTAATAAGTTATTCTCAGTGTTTTGAAAACCGACTGAACACTGAACCGGATGACTTATCAGATCACTGGGTTATTAGGTTAACTGCGGGTGAATTGCGAATTAATAAATTAATTAATTTTATTATATAATAATATTTAGCTATGAAAATAAAAATATTAAACTAAAGTTAATATTTACTAAATGTTTTGAAAACATAAAATAATAGTTTGGATATATATATTTAATGTTAAAGAATTTTAGAAAATACTTAACTTAAACTTTACTTTTTATATTTTTATTTTCATTTGATATATAAAGTATCAAAAAATAGTTTAGACTATTTAAAAAAAATTGTAACTAGTTAAAAATTATGACATCTAAAAATCAAAAATAAAATTCATAAATATTTATGTCTAACGTGAATAAAAAATTAAACTTCAAAACCAAAATAAACCAGAAATAAAACATCATTGTAATGAATTGTCAATAACATAAATAAACTAACACCAAATCACATCAACTTAATTTTGGCAAAAGAAAAACGGGAAAAATGTTAAACAAATCCTGACCTTTTTCATTTGGACCATTATAATCCCACGTTTCGAAACAACAATAAAAATCTCAACCTTTTTGCCGAATGGATCAATTTGAACCAGGCGTTAATTAGACTAACTGACCGTATAACGCAGTTAATTGCTGTCGTTAAATCAAAACGACGTCGTCTCCTGCTCCATTAAAAAAAAAGAAGTCTTCTTCTTTATCTCCCAAAATCGATTTGGGGCTTTTCCACTACGAACCCTAGATCAAAAAAATCTCAAATCTCACTCGATTTGCTTCACTCTGGACGAAGATGAGTTCGGATGTGACGTCTGAGAGCTCAACTTTGGCGACGTTTGATATTCGTGGCATTCCGAGGAAATGTGTTTGCGGCTCTAGAATCACCACTTTCACGGCGGATACTGTCAAGAATCCGGGGAGACCTTTCTACAGATGTCTTACTCAAAGAAAGGTAGATTATTTTGCTTCTTTGATTATATTGTGTAGTTGATGAAATTTTATTAAATTTAAACATGATACAATTGGCCTAAAGTGCTTGTGGTTTTTGCATAGAACCACTTGTTTAAATGGGTTGAGGACGCTGTTCTTGAAGAGGTTGAAGAAGCTTTGCCAAAGATTGCACGACTTGAGGCCGAGGTAGCTAAAGGAAAATCAGATGTTGAGAATTTAAAGGGCGTGATAACTGAGTTGATGGAAGAGGTTGTGACAACTAAAACAAAGTTGAAGAGATGTGAAGTGAAGATGAAGATTGTGTGTGTGGTCATAAGCTTGATCAGCATTGGTGTCGTAGTTAGTTTGAAGAACTAACTACTTGTGCCTATTTTTAATTGAAAACTGAGTTGTTGGTGTCTGTTTTCAGTTGAAGTTGTTGTGTTTGTTTAATGTTTCAGAACTAAGCAGACAGTGTTTGAAGAACATAACTAAGTTGTTGTTGTTGTTGTTGTTGTTTGAAGTAATCAATTAAGTGTTGTTGTTATTGTTGTTTGAAGTTAAGAACAAAGCTTTTGAGACACAAAATAGATCCGAAAATAATACCATAGATAAGTGTCAAAGCACTACAAGCTTACAAGCTTGAACATAAGTGTCAAAGCACTAAAAAGCACTAAAAAATAGATCCGAAAATCCGAAAATAGATAAGTGTCAAAGCACTACAACACTACAAGCTTGAACACTACAAGCTTGAACATAAGTGTCAAAGCACTGAAAAACATACACAGATCATTAAAACCATCGTCCCCAACCCGACGCATCTGAGCTTCGTGGCGCATGTGTGGCTTGTTCCCATCTATCTGACCCTTGTGACTGTCCCTGGCTTGGTTGTGATGATGATGCATGAAACTGAACCTACAATGAGCATAAAAGATTAGAAAAAACCATTATCATCTGTAACAAAATGAAAACAAAATGCAAGTGAGCATAAATTTACCGGATTTTTCCTAGGACGACCTCTTGGTTTCTTGGGTTGACTTTCAACAAAGTCATTCTTACATGTCTTCTTGTTATGATTTTCTTGCTTGCAATTAGAACATGTAACAACTCGATCAGCACGAGTAAGCTTCGAACTATCAGTTGCAGAGACTGTCGGACCCTTCTTCTGTGAATCTGTCTCACCCTTACTTTTATGCCTATCATGGTTCTTTGGTCTTCCCGGGTTTCCTTTTCTCCAAGGTGGTGGCAGGATACCTAATCTACCCGTCTCAGGCCATAACTTCTTCCCTTGAACAGGCATTACCCCCATTCTATAGGTTTGACGCCACATAGCTATGGTGTAACAAGGAGATACAAAGTCAGCAAGTTTTTTACCTTCCTTAAGGATCACATAGGCGGCATGAATGCAAGGAATTCCAGTCATTTGCCACTGGATACATCCACAAGTTAGCTCATCCATATCTACAGCATAAGACACACCACCATAATCAACCTCTGTGACTGGACCAACTGCTGGCCAGCTCATACAATCCTTAGACCTGGACTCCACTTTAGCCATTTGAAGATGTGTCCTCTTTGTGAACTTTGTCTTCGCATTTTTAGCTATTAAGGCCCTTCTCGCATTTCGAACCATACACTGTCTCCTTATAGCTTCTAACATCTCCAATAATGGCTTTCTTCTTGCTTCACGGATGGTTCTGTTGAAGGACTCACTTAGGTTATTGAGGTTATCGTTGCACAAGGTCCCTAATTTGAAATATGCTCTGGACCAAGTTTCTGGTTTGGTGACTTGAAGAGTAGCATAGGTGCCTGGATTGTAGTCTTTCAGCTTGTCACTCCACATTTTAAAATCCCCAGCTGTATAACTCCTTGCAATGCGCCAGAAGAGTCTTTGTAGCGTCATGTCATGGCTGTTTTTCTTCCAATTATCGAAGATGTGTCTACAACACTGTCTATGCTCTGCCTCTGGAAGAATAGTGTGGACTGCTTTCACTAAACCCTGCCAATTACAAGCATGAGACAGTTTTAAAGCATTGAGATACATAAAATATTTTAGCACTAGAGATACATAAATATCAGACGCTTACCTTCTGTTTGTCAGACAAAATAGCATAGCCTTTGCCATCCTTTAAGCCCAAGTCATTTGTGAGGTGTCTCACAAACCAGTCTCAATTCGTGTCATTCTCCACTTCTACTACTGCCAATGCAATAGGTACAATCCGATTGTCTCCATCACGCCCTACAGCAGCCAAGAGATGACCCTTTATGTCCCACTTTAGAAATGCCCCATCTAAACCTATTATGCGTCTACAAGTAGTCTTCCAAGTCTCGTTCTGCGCATGAAAGCAAACATATAGCCGGAAAAACCTTTGTTTGCTTCCTACTGTCGGCCCAGGGATGGTCTCGATATCCATTGTAGTGCCAGGATTTGTTCTCTGGATCTCAGCTTGATAATCTCATATCTTGTTGAAGTGTTCTTCGTGGCTTGCTTTTCTTTCTTTCATAATCTTTGTCTTCGCATTCCCACAAGCTTCCACACTCACAAACATCATATACTCTCTCTGGATCTCAGCAGCAATTTCATGCTTGGTCATCTTCGGATTCAATCTCAGCCTCTCAGCGAACAGCATTGCTATGGTAGAACACTTCAAAAACTTTGAGTGTCCTGTTATCTCACACTTGTGCTCACTCACATAACACTTGATCATCAGCTTCTGTTTGCTCTTCTCATAAGAACAATACACCCTCCACGGACACGAGCTATCTTCACACTTCGCACCTAACTTCAAAGCATTGGACCGATACAGCTTGATGTTACGCCGGGTTTTTAGTGTATACCTGAGCAGAGTATGCTTGAATTCTTCAGCAGTGGAGAAAGTGTTTGCCAGTCCAAGCATTGCCTCTGGATCCACATCTTCTCTGTAGGCTAAACTGGGAATTGATTGTTCTTCATTTTCATTATCTGATGATAGAGGATCCGGAACTTCTTTTTCATGCTCCCAATACCATTCGTCCCCACTATCTTCATCATTCTCACAATCATCATTCCTCGCTATGTCTCCGAAGAAGAGAGTCAAATCGCGACCAGCTTCTTCCTCGATACCACCATGACCGTCTGCTTCGTCGTTGGCTTGGACGTCCTCGTTGGCTTGGACGTCATTGTTGGCTGGGAGTTCGTCGTTTGCTGGGACTTCTTCGTCGGCGGGGAGTTCGTCGTCGGCTGGGAGTGCGTCGTCAGCTGGGAGTTCGTCGTCAGCTTCCTCGTCACCGACAACACCACAATCATCCTCGCTGATTTCCCCTTCTTCTTCCCTGTCGAGTACAGCTGTTTTGCTCCTTTTCTTCTTAGCTACATCAGCTTCGTCGTCGTCACTGACGAATTTTCTTTTCGTTACAGAGCTGGCACCACCGAGTTTTCCTTGTCGAGACTTCTTCTTCTTTTCATCACCCATCTCTTCTCTCTACGATTCGTGTTTGATTTGAGTAAGCTTCGTGACTGAGAAACTGAGAAAATCCCCAAATCGATTCGTGATTTAGGGTTTGTAATTGAAAAAAATCCCCAAATCGATTTGGGAGATAAAGAAGAAGGCGAGTTTTTTAATTGAGAAGGAGACGACGTCGTTTTGGTTAACGACGAGATTTAACTGCGTTTAAACGCTCAGTTAGTCTGATTAACGCCTGGTTCAAAATGATCCATGTGACGAAAAGTTTGAGGTTTGTATTGTTTTTAGGGAACCTTGGGTTTATAATGGTCCAAATGAAAAAGGTCAGGATTTGTTTAACATTTTTCCCAAAGAAAAACTGAAAGAAACCTAATTTTTTAATTGAAAATTTCGAATACAAAATAGGTCTGAAAACATAACTAAAAACTTTAAAAATGTAAAAGTTATCTATTGATTCAATCAGTGGTTCAACCAGTACCGGGTTTCGGGTTTTGTTGGGTTTTTGCGGGTTTTTGTGGGTTTTTAAGTTTTGGGATTTTCACAAAACTCAAACCGGATTTATATTGGGTCATCTAGTTTATCGGTTCAACCGCAGGTACAGGTTGGATTTCAAAACACTGGTTATTCTTGAGTTCACCCCTATATTGAATCAATAGGATTTCATTATTTTATATTCAGTAAATTTTAATAAAATGAAACAAAATATTCTTAACTTATATTATATTTTTAAAATAAAACATAAAAATAAATAAAATAATAGTAATTGCAAAAAAAACTTTTTAAATATTTTTAATACTGCCAGTAAAACATTAAACCTTAAACCTTAGTGTTTTGTTGACTGTGTTAAAAATATATATTTTAAAAATTTAAAGTATTTAGAATTTAACCAAGGGTTTACCCAAAAATTTAGGGTTTATGATTTACGATTTACGGTTTAGTTTTTGGGAGAAGGAATTAAAAGTAAAATATATTTTCTGCAACAACTACTGTTATTTTTATTTATTTTATTTTTTAATTTCAAAAACATAATATAACTTTACAATATTTTATTTCATTTCTTAAAAGATATCTATACTATTAAAACAGAAACATTTTTTAAAAATCTACTTATACAAGGTTGTTGGACCTTTAGTTAATTGGTTGGTCATATAATAAATTAATCTAACTATACAATATCAATCAATGCTTCATACCCTATATTTTCTCCTACAATCCACCGGAGGTTATATAGCAAATCAAATTTAATTTAAACACTAGATTTTGACCCGCGCTTTCAAAGCGTGGGTTTATTTTCCTTGATTTTTTTTTAAATTGACAAATATTTAGTAAATGTCATATTTTCATATATTTGTTTTTATAAAAGATTTAAGCTTTTTATCTTTCTTTATCGTGTTTCATTTTAAATGAGTATAGGCCTGAACACAATATCCGGATCCGAAGAACCAACCCAAAACCGACCCGAAAATCAGGATCCCGAACCCGATCAGACCCGGGATAAATATCCGAATGAGTTCTAAATTGCTATATCCAAAGAACCGGCCCCGAACCCGATCCGAACCGAGAACCGAATGAGTACCCTAAGATATTCGAAATGTGAATATATATCTAAAAATATGTTATAATTATATTTATAATTATTTTAATATTTTAAATTAATATTATAAGTTAACTATAGTAGCTATTTTCGGTACCATTAAGTATTTTTGGATAAAATATGATAGTTTGGATAAAAGTTTACCCAAAAAACTGTATAGAATTGATAATTTTTGGTTATTATTGGTTACTTTTGAATAATTTGGATATCAAAATTTGAACCGAATCAGATAATTTGGATACTTTGAGTACAACTAACCGAACCCGTTTTAGATACTTTTCTTATTTGGTTATTTTTCAGGTTCTTATGCATGAGAACCGAACCCATCCGGACCCGGAAAGACCCGATTCGAACCCGATCAGAAATTCTATAATACCCGAATGAGATTTAATTTCAAAACCCAAAAAAACCCGATACCCGAAAGAACCGATCCGTACCCGAACGTCCAGGTCTAATGAGTATTTATGTTTAGAAAATTATAATTTATTTTTAATGAATTAAGTTGGTATAACTCTGATAAATTAATTTTATTATGTGGTTAATTTTTTTAAATAAAAACTTATATACTTTTAATAAATATTTATATTTTTCAATGAAAAAATAAGAATTGGATCTGATTTCTTAATCGGCTCAAATGGCCCAAGAGAAATCTGAAGTGGGCAGTGGGCTGGATCAAAAAAATGACCCAATATAGATGTGTTATTAATATTAATTGTTTGCCTTTAATGAAATATGCAATGTTAATAAAGAAGATGGTATTTTTAGTAAAAAACCCAATAGGATCCTGCTTTAATAGTATAGATATCTCGATGGTTTCCACTTTTCACTTTCCATATTCTAATACTTGCCATATACAAATGTTGTTTTAGACAAAATGGCATTTTTAAAATATAATAATCATGTGAACATGAATCTGAATAGTGTTTAGTTATAAAGTTATTCTATAAAACATTTCCTACGTATTTGATATATATATACCATGAAACATCAGTAATACTTTCCCTAATACTTTTATTGAATGTGTATAAAACTATTATTGTCTATTGATTTGATATAGGTGATCCTTTTTTTTTTGATGACATAAGTTATCACTTTTAACATTACTACCTTGATGATATATATACCATGGATGTTAATAGTATTGATCATTACAAATGCATAACAAATTTCTTTTTTTACGACAAATCAAATAGTTTATTCAATTTTATATACCATTATAAAGTATATAAGAACTTTAATCAACTTTAAAAAAAAAAAAAGATTTTCTGGATTTTTTCCGGGTCAAACAATGTTGGTTCACTGATTAATAGCAGAATTTTGGGTTAATCAGATTTTTAATTAATAGGCTTCTATTAAATTCAACTTTTTCAATAGGTAGAACTTCTGATAAAATATTACATGAAGAACATAAGCTATTCGGAATTACATATGGCCACCAAAACCGGTTCGACTGCAGGTCCGAACAAAATATAAAGCTACTGTTTATATCTTATTTCGTCTATAAATCATATATGTACCCTACCAAAAATAATTAAAATAATTTCTAAAAATAAAATACTTTTGTTGAATGTGTATTAAACTATTATTGTCGATTGATTTGATATAGGTGATCCTTTTTTTTGATGACATAAGTTATCACTTTAACATTACTACCTTGATGATATATATACCATGGATGTTAATAGTATTGATCATTACAAATGCATAACAAATTGCTTTTTTTATGACAAGTCAAATAGTTTATTCAGTTTTATATACCATTATAAAGTATATAAGAACTTTAATCAACTTTTTAAAAAAAATATATAAGATTTTCTGGATTTTTCTGGGTCAAACAATGTCGGTTCCCTGATTAATAGCAGAGTTTTGGGTTAAGCAGATTTTTAATTAATAGGCTTTTATTAAATTCAACTTTTTCAATAAGTAGAACTTCTGATAAAATGTTACATGAAGAACATAAGCTATTCGGAATTACATATGGCCACCAAAACCGGTTCGACTGCAGGTCCGAACAGAATATAAAGCTACTGTTTATATCTTGATTCGTCTATAAACCATATATGTACCCTACTAAAAATAATTAAATAATTTCTAAAAATAAAATACTTTCTTCGCATCGTTTAAATTTTGATGCACTATTAGTCCTCAACATTTGTTTTTGGTTCGAGTATTATAGTTTTTGTTGTTTTGGTTCTATAAATTTAGGAACCATGCAAGTATTTACAAAATTTTGTTAGATTCAGTTGAGTTATTTCAGTTTTGGTTCGGTTCAATAGCAAAGTTGGAAAACGACTAATATGAAAAAAAAAAAATTAGTTCCAATTCGATTCTGGTTTAATTCTGGTTTTTAGGGTTGCTACAAATTTATAGATAAAATAACATATAATTTGGTATTTTCAGTTTAAATATTAAATAATTTGGGTTTTTGAATAAAATATCATAAAATTCGGATAATTTTAATATTCTGAATAAAAAATATTCGATTAATTCAGGTTTTCGGGTTATCCAGTCAGAAATAGTATTTTTTAGGATATTTGGTTATTTACAAAATAAAATGTAATCAATATTTTTAAGTACATAATTTCTTTTAAGAATACATGTACACATTTGATTCTGAGTTCGGCTTCAATTTTTCAGTTCCATAGATATATGATTTGCTCGGTTATTTATGCAATTCAATTCATTTTTGGTTTCTCAGTTTGGTTCATGGTTTTGGATAAATATGCTCGAACTTATATATTATCTTATACAAGAAATTGTTAAAAACAATTGAAAAAAAACCCGCGCTTTCCAAGCGCGGGTCAAAATCTAGTTGAATATTAAATAAAAAGAATCTTATTGGAATACGACAATTACTATGATGCTCTTCCATGCAATTTTCTATTGTGAAATGAACTTTTTTTTTTTGCTTAAACTTTGTGGAATGAACTTTATTACACCTAAAGCAAAAGATCGTCGCGTGTATAAATATTTTATTTCATTTTTTAAAAAGATATTGAATATGAAATAACGAAATCTTATTGGAATACGACAATTACTATGATGCTCCTCCATGCAATTTCCTATTGTGGAATAAACTTTATTACACCAGAAGCAAAAGATTGTTGCATGTATAAATACATCCAATTGCTACTGCCAAAAACCACAAAGAAAAAGAGCAATGGAGTCTGCTAAAGCAAAAATCAATGGCCACCAAAATGTCATTGTGATGCGTCACGGTGATCGAGCTGACAAACGCGAGCCACTTTGGGTCGTAACCGCCGTGAGACCGTGGGATCCTCCGCTCGTTCACGAGGGCAAAGTTCAAGCCTTTCAAACCGGTCAAAGAATCCGATCTGAGGTTGGGTTTCCGATTCACCGAGTCATTGTTTCTCCTTTCCTCCGCTGCATACAGACTGCTGCCGAAGTCGTCGCCGCTCTCTCGGCTGTTGATTTCGATCACAACGCTGTGTCTTCTAAAGATGTGCCTTCCGTCGATAACTCTTCGCTCAAGGTTAAACAATATCACTCTATATTCATTTGTTCACATGTATTAGAAAAATACATTAAATTACAGATGAATCATTTTTTTGTATTATGTTCAAAAATATTTTTTATCAAAGCATCTATCTAAACTATTAAAACTGAAGTACATTTAGTACTTGACCCTGACTTTTCCACAATAATTATCAACCTATGCCGCTCTTCAAAACACTGTAGTTTTATATTTTGCTGTCCATTAATTTGGCAAACCAAAAAACGTTTGTTACACCAACCTGTCCCATTAATTTCGCAAACCAAAATAAATACCACATCACCAAATCTTAACACAATATTCACAATAATTGGAAACAAAATAACAATAAAAAATTCTTTCCTATTTCTACGATATCAATATAATCAAAACAAATATTTAAGATAAATTACCACCGAGTGTCATAGAGTGTCGTTTTGGTTTATAAAAGTTAACATGTTCTATAAAAGGAAATTAAGTATTTTGAAATTATTAATCTAAACTATTAAAACTGAAATACATTTAGTACTTGACCCTGACTTTTCCACAATAATTACCAACCTATGCCACTCTTCAAAACACCGTAGTTTTATATTTTGCTGTCCATTAATTTGGCAAACCAAAAAAGGTTTGTTACACCAACCTGTCCCATTAATTTCGCAAACCAAAATAAATACCACATCACCAAATCTTAACACAATATTCACAATAATGGAAACAAAATAACAATCAAAAATTCTTTCCTATTTCTACGATGTCAATATAATCAAAACAGATATTTAAGATAAATTACCACCGAGTGTCGTTTTGGTTTATAAAAGTTAACATGTTCTATAAAAGGAAATTACGTATTTTGAAATTATTAATATTCCTATTAGTTTTTAATAGCTTAACTTATTCAAACTGATATCTTAATATTAGTTAGTGTGATATCATTTATTTTAGTTATACCGTTAAGTCTTTTTGACGGCAAACGACTATACCGTTAAGTCTATCAATTTAATTAGGGTGGTTTAATATTTAAGGCCAATGGCATCCTATTGTAAATAAGAAAAAAAGTTAGGGTTAGTTCTAAATTGTACTTATATTTCAAATCAAAATAATATTTAAAAATTATATCAAAAATTGATTTAACATATATATATATTATATATATATATATATATTTCAAAAAAAAATTTACTAAACTATTTTCCAATAACAATTATTAAAAATGTTTTCAATATATATAAGAAAAATACAATAAAAATTCAAATTTCATATACCAACTTAAATTATGATTTTTATATTTCACATTAAATTTTAAAAATATAATACATGTGATTATTTATAGGATAGTACGTATAAAATACTATTAGTTATATGTTTGTTCTATTTTTTAAAGAAAAAAATAGATTGTGAATTAGAGGTGGGTTTCGGGTACCCATTTGGGTTCGGTTCGTGTCTGTTTCGGTTTCGGGTTCCCGGGGTTAAAGATTTCATTCCCATTCAGATATTTCAAAATTTTGGTTTTGATTCGATTCGTATATTTGCGGGTTCGTTCGGTTTCGGATAACCCATTTAAATTATTTTTTAAATTCATTATATACTTTAATTTTCTCAAAATATATAAAAATAATAATATATAAATTGTCAGAATAAATAATTATAATACCTAAGCTTAACATATAAATTGGTTTGATTTAAATATTTGGATAGAAAATCAATAATTATTTTAAATATTTTGGTGTTTTGAGTATACTTTAACTATTTTAGATATTTACATTTGACTATTTATATATATTATCAATTATTTAAACCAACTTAAAAGTACTATATATATTCTGGATGTTTTTATATATATTAAATCTAAAAATAATATATATAATTATATAAATCTATTTCGAATACATTCAGGTATCTGAAATACTTCGGTTCAGATCGGATTCAGTTCAGTTCTCCAAATGCAAATATTTTGAATAATTTGGATATTTAATCAATTTCAGTTCGAATTTGATACTTCTTTTTGGATCGGGATCGGTTCAATCTTTTGGATTCGGGTATAATGTCCAACTCTAATATTGACATTGAAAATAAATAGCAACATATTTTATAAAAAAGTATACTCGCACGGATGTGCAGGTCAAAATCTAGTTTTAGTTTGTTTTATGCCTTGTCTCCTCTGCTTCAGGTAGCTATTGAATTTGGATTGTGCGACACAGGGGCTATTAAGAAAGAGGTTGCTCCAAAAGATGGGAAGTTTGATTTCAAGATTTCAGATCTACAAGCTATGTTTCCTAACAATTGACATTAATGTGGATATGGCTTGTAAAGAGGTGCTCTCTCAACGACATTTTTTTCTTCTTCATCTTCGTCTTTGTTTCTTTGAGTATTTTTTTTTTGTGCACGTGTTTCTTTAAGTATAATCTTGATTATTATGTTATTTTCCCTCGATTCCATGTTGGTTATGTTTAGTTGCCACAATGGGAAGAATCTGTGGAAGACTTTAAAGAACGATATGTTGGTACATTGAAGGTTCTTGCAGACAAGTATCCTTCTGAAAATTTGTTATTAATCACTCATTGTAAGCAATAAAATTATTATATGGCTTTTAATTTTAACTCAAAACAACATTTCTCTAATCTTGAAACCGTTTTTTTTTTGGGTTTTGGAAATCTTGCAGGGACTGGAGTAGGTACTATACTTTGCAAATACTTCAAAGATGCAACTAAGTACTTAGTAGATTATTGTGGTTCTGTTGAACTGAGAAGGCAGGTTTCCAAAAGTAATGAATCTGAGGAATTTGAAGTGATTACTAGTCATGGTGTATCTTTCAAGGACAACAAAGTCCCAATCCATGGTCCTGTAATAACCTAATCTTCGATTTAGCCGGTTTTGTATATGAATATTTGGTTTCACAGGTTTGATTCAATAAAATAACATTATGTAAACACGTAAAAAAGCAAACACATGAAAGGGTTTTATTTGTATTGTATTTGTATTTTCTTTTCATTACATGTATTTGTATTTGTATTGTGTAAGCAGTAAGCATGAGTATTGTCATTAGACAAGAAACATGTAATCTAATGGTATACATATATGTCCATCCGTCTTTTAATAAATTTCCACATTTCAAATCACGTTCCATGTTTATACAACTCTTCTAGGTGGATTTTAAAGGTGGATCTCATATATTTAAATTAAATGTCTCATTCCTTATATATAATATGTATCATAGTCTAACTTTGCATTGATATATTTTCTTAAAAACAATTCCTCTATTTCTCCATACTCCATGTATAATTTTCACATTTATTACATATCGCTTTAAATAGATAGATACTAAGAATATTAAAAATATTAATCGTACTAGAATTACCCTATACAATTCATTTTAAATTGATCAGTATACTTTTATTGGCCATATTGATTTTATTAGTACTAATAACATTAAAGGGGGTGTATTCAACCGAGAGTTTCAGGTGATTTGTATTAAAATGACAAATCCACTGTTATTCAAACATGAATTTTAAAAACTCATTTAAAATCCACTGTTATTTAACTTGACATTTCGTAAAATACTCTGAAATCCACTGTTATTGAAAATATTTTAAGTTGTGGGATTTTAAAGTTTTGAGGTGATTTTAGGGTGTTTCGGTGGAGTTTCTTAGTTAAAAAATTAAAACCCAAATCCCATTGTTTTAGGTGATATTCTAGAGTAGTTTAACAAAAATCACCTAAATCTCTGCAACTTATTAAAATCATCTAAAACTCCATTAAAAATCAAATCACATCAAATGTTAAATTGAATACATCCCCCTAAGTAGATAAGTCATAAACACATACATAAAGACATAATTATTCTTTAACTACGTTGGGCCTAATCTACTTTCTAAAACAAATAACACATAACTTTATATATCGTATCGAATATAGTAATATTGTATAGTATTATACTTATACAATAGTACTAAAAAAAACAAACTGAAATATAATATATATCGAAAATGCTTTGAACCATTACACACAAAATATATTAAACCTCAGAGATAAAATTCACTTTAAAATTATGTAATAATTATTTTTAAAAATTAAACTTCGTAATGTACAAAAAACAAAGTTTTATATCAAATTTTGTGTTACAATAAAAAAGACACAACTCGCGCTTGCAAAGTGTTATTTTTACATACGAAAAACAATTTTGATATTGTTCTTTAAACACAAACACTACAAGAAAACAGACGCATACCGACGGACAAAACCGTCGGAATGTCGTCGGAATAGCCATATTCCGACGACATTCCGACGAAAGTGGTCGTCGGTTTCAGTTCGTCGGAAAAAAAAAATCGTCGGAAATCCATCAGACTGTCCGACGATTTTCTGACGGATAGCGATGAACCTTATTCTGACGGAGTTCCGACGCCATTCCGATAACGCATTCCCTCGGAAATCCGTCAGAGTATTCCGATCACCGTATTCATCGGAAACTCATGATTCCGACGACAACAATTCCGTCGGTATATTCCGACGAAATAAATCCGTCGGAAATTCCGACGAAATAAATCCGTCGGTATATTCCGACGAAAAAAGTCGTCGGTATATTCCGACGAAACGATCCGTCGGATTCATCCGACGACACATTTCGTCGGAATATACCGACGGAAGTTTCGTCGGAATATACCGACGGATTTATTTCGTCAGAATTTCTTATTTATATATTTTATTAATTAAATTTATTTATTATTATTTTTTTATTTTTTAAAATATTAAAATTAATTTAAACAAAAACTGAAATTAAGAAACTATTAATAATATTATAGAAAATAAGTTTTAATACAAACTGAAAAAAAACATTTAGAAAGATTTAAATTAAAAAACAAAAAAAAACTACTGATCCGGGAACAAACGATCCAACTTCTGCATTATCTCGAAGTTGGTCTTCTTCTGATCCGCCAACTCAGCAAGGATTGTAGCATTCTGCTCCTCCAATGCTCCAATCCGTTGATCCTTGTTCTGTAGCTGCTCTAGAATCAATGGATCGGCGTACGGGACTTGAGATGGAGAAGTCGGACATGAAGAAGCACGACGGGCCAACCCTACCAAACGACCCTTTTTTTAGGGACCGCCTAGAAAAAATTTAAGTTAGTAAATATAATAATAGAAAAAAATATAAAATTAATAAATAAAGTATTAAAAACAAATATAAGAATAGAAAAAAAATTACCTTTTCAACCAGCTCGTTGATTTGCAGTCGGGACATGTTGTTCGAAGCACCCGTAGAATCGTCGTCAGAAAGAGGCTGCTGAGAAGCTAGAAAAGCTTCTTTTTGAGATTCCACCATCTCAATGACCTCTCTGATCACCGGATCCTGAATTTCACCAGTCCCTTTGTTGGTGTACGCCTCCTTAATGACGACGAGATGATCGACGGGATTACCATCGTTTTCTTGAATCTAAAAAAAAAATGTGTTAGGTAATGCATATAAAAAATTATTTAAGTAACTAGAAAGACAAATAAAAAAAAATTACCAGTTGATCCTCCTTAGAGGACATACTGCAAGCGCCGAGGTTGTGGACGTAAATTTCTTTCCCGCCACGATCGCTCTTCCGGTTGGCGGAGTTCTGTAGAGACTTCTCTATAGTCTCTTCCTTCTCCCAGTGCTGGATCAATTGGGTCCACACCGTCCCGCTAAGTAACCGGGGTTTCCTCTCATCCAGCCATACTTGCTTCCACTCGTAGATCTGCTTCGTGTAGACGGTCTGGGCTTTGCGGCTGAATGCCTGACGGACTGTTTCCGTCAGGCCGGAGTCCCAAGTAAATTCTTGCTACAAAAAACACACAATTTGATTAGTACATATAAAATATAAAAAATTAAAAAATGTTAAAAAAAAACTTAATAGTTACCGCGAACTGACGAAACCACAACTCGCGTTCCGCGGAAGGGATCGAAGTCCACTTGTCATATCCCGTCTGGAGCATCGAATACATCATCTGGGTGATGCTCCCGCTAATCCCACTGGTCGACTTGTTGAACCTTTAAAAAAATGTTAGATTAAAAAGAAAAAAAAGTAATTGTACAAATGAAATAAAAATACTAACCAAGTCGAGTGTCCCATCCGTGGGTAGCGTTCGAGAACCGGGAGATGCTCTCGACCTGGTTGTTGAACCAATATTTCAACTGGCATGACCCCCGGGTCATGTGGAGCGGCTGCAGGAGCTGGAGCGGGAGCCGGAGCGGGAGCCGGAGCGACAGGAACCGAGTTTTGTTCGTGAGACGACGAACCCGATGCACGGGAACTGCTCATCGAACTAGCTCGGCCACGGGGTGCGGACCGACGAGGTGGGGCACGCCGACGAGCACTGGAATCATCAGACCTAGAAAATAAAATTAATATATTAGTCAAAACATATATATAAAAAAATAAATTCTTTTTTATCTATAAAAAAATTAAAAATGGTTTTATAAGTACATAAAAATAATTAAAAATCGTTTTTATCTATAAAAAATATTAAAAATAGTTTTTATCTATAAAAAATATTAAAAATAGTTTTTATCTACATAAAATTAATTAAAAATCGTTTTTAGCTATATAAAAATATTAAAAATAGTTTTTATCTACATAAAATTAAAAATCGTTTTATATATATAAAATATTAAAAATAGTTTTTATATACATAAAAATAATTAAAAATCGTTTTTATCTATATAAAATATTAAAAATCGTTTTTATCTATATAAAATATTAAAAAAGTTTTTAATCTTCATAAAAATATTTTATCTGCATAAAAACGTTTTTATAAACTTTTATAAATATAGAATAAAGTTGTTAGATATATAAAAAATAGGAAAAACGTTTTTAAAAAATCAACAAATCCAATATATAAACCAAAAAAAAAAACAACAAATCCTAAAATCTAACACCCTAAATCCTAAACTATCCATTCAATTTCGAACATGCAAATCAATCAAACCTCAAATCCTAAAATCTAACATCCTAAACTCTAAAAAATGAAAAAGATAGAGATTGAGATGATACTTACATGGTGGGATGGATTCACGGAGGTGGGGACGCCGGTGGGATGGATTCACGGAGGTGGGGACGCCGGATTCGCGGTGAGAATCGCCGGAGAAGAGAGAGAAAACGGAGAGGATTTAGAGAGAGAGGCGAAAATGGTGAAGAAGGAAGAAGGATGGGTTTTTATTTAAAGGAACCGACGGACCCGTGTCCGTCGGTATGTCGTCGGAAAAAGAATAAAATAATAGAATAAAATAATAAATGCGCGGTTTAATGAAATATTCACGCGGTCCACTCGAAATTTTCACGCGGTTTGTAATTTCGGGAAACTAACAAACCGACGGAATTCCGACGAACATAGATCCGTCGGAATGGGGCAGGTCGTCGGAATTCCATCGGTATATTCTGACCGAATTCCGACGACTTGGGGTTTAGGGTTTAAAAACAAGTTTCTTACTGATCAAATCCAAAACTTTGATAATAAATAGACTATTTAAAAAAGATTAACTATAATAAGGTTTTCAAATCCATTTTTTACACACAATTGTGTTTTGTAGTGTAAGTTTATATTAATATGAATGAAAGTATATGAGTATTAAGATGAGATGTTATGAAAACAATGATATACATATATAATTATTTAAATAACTTGTAAAACTCGAACGGTTGATATGTAATATTATATTAAACATCTAATATGTGTTATTAAAGTAGTTTCGGTATCCAAATATAGATATATTATGATATAAAAATTTCAAATATTCAGGTCGTCGGAATTCCGTCAGAGTATTCCGATGGAATTCCGACGGATTTAACAAAATCCGTCGGAATTCCATCGGAATATTCTGACAGTATTCCGACGAAAGGTTAAACCCTGAATTAACCACGATTCGTCGGAATTTCATCGGAATATTCCGACGCAATACCGACGGATTTTGTTAATTTAAAAAAAAAAACTAATCCTACAACTAATAAAACATAAGTCCTAATCAGAATCTTCAGAATCTGTAGAATATTCAGAATCTTCATCAAACTCGCCAATCTCAGCTTCTGGCTCCGAGTGTACAACAGCATCAAGTCCAAACTCGGTAAAATTCTCAACGAGTTCTACCTCTGCCAAATCTTCAACTGCACTCACGTTGCTGGTAGAGTTTGGTTGTAATGGATCATTATCAGAAGGTCCGTTTACTCGTCCTCTTGGGTTGATTTGCGTCACCGTGATCCATGGATCGTCTCGGTACGTAACCCGAGGGTAACTGATGTAGCACACCTATCAATTTTTCAAGGTATTAATAATAATATATAAACCGTTAATTATATTTTTGAATATTAAATTGACATACCTGATCAGCTTGCGAAGCAAGAATGAAAGGATCATAATATTGAAGTTTCCTCCGCGAATGAATCGAAGTAACACCAAACGCATCAGTCTTCACTCCTCGATCTGGGGTGGTGTCATACCAATCACAATAGAATACTACACACCGCAATCCAACCATACCAGGATACTGGATTTCCAATATTTCTTGTATGTTGCCGTAGTAGACATCGTCACCGGAAGAAGAGGAAACACCTCCATCATAAGTTGTCCTAGAATGACCTTTTTTTGCAAAGGCATATCCTCGTGTACAATATTTTGGATATGATTTGACCACATAGTTTGGTCCCCGCACAAACTCGCATATCCAATCATCGAACACAAAACCCCTGGCCAAACCATCAGTCACCTATAAAATAAAATATATATATATATATGAGTGAAATGTTTATTATTTTATACTAAATATATATGAGTAAAATATTAATTATTTCATATATGTTATGACTCACATAATTAAGAAGCCATGCAGCAAATCCGTTATGTCTGAGTTGTTGAAGCTCTTCTTCTGTGGCATGTATGTAAGTCATACGCAACTCTGCCATATAAACACTATATAAAAAGATATTATTCATACGAAATAAAACTTATTGAAAATTAATATAACAATTTAAATGAAAAATATATTTTTACCTCTCATATTGTAGAACATCTTCACAGTTGGTAAGCAAATATGTTTGCAAATGAGCGTGCTCAATCTCCGTCAGTCTCCGCTTCGTGGGTTTTCCACTTAGTCGTCCTATTTCGCTGAACATGCTTGGGACAGTAACATGATACGTTGCTTTCTCTCCTCTGTCATCATGCCGAGCAGGTCTTCGGTTTTTTGTATGCACTTCTGATGGAAAGTAGTTTTCAGCAAAGTTTGAAGTTTCTTCATTGATCACCTGTGCAATTATAGATCCTTCCACCTTGCTTAAATTTTTGATCTTCTTCTTCAGATGATGCATATAACGCTCAAAAAGATATATCCATCGGTACTGCACAGGACCACCAAGCTCCAATTCTCTTGCGAGATGAATAGCAAGATGTTCCATTACATCAAAGAATGATGGAGGAAATATCTTCTCGAGGTTGCAAAGACTAACGGGTACGTTTTCCTTCAAAGTACTAATACCCTCCTCAGTCACTACTCTGGTGCATAAATCACGGAAGAAAACACTTATCCCTGCAACTGCTTCATGAACATTACGTGGTAATAGTGCGGAAAAAGCAAACGGAAGGAGCCGCTGCATAATCACATGACAATCGTGACTCTTCAAGCTAGTAAACTTTCCTTCGCTTCTATCAACGCAATTACCCAAATTTGATGCATAACCGTCTGGAAATTTCACTTTATCTGTAATCCAATCAAAGAACGCTTCTTTGCCAGCACCATCTAGCCGATAAATGGGAAAAGGTGCCGTACCGTTCTCATCAACGTGAAGTTCAGAACGATCACAGATATCGACTAAATCCAACCTTGACTTCAGATTATCCTTCGTTTTATCTTGGATGTTGAGGATTGTGTTCATCAGATTGTCGAAAAAGTTCTTCTCAATATGCATGACATCTAAGTTGTGACGCAATAGATGACTCTCCCAATATGGCAGATCCCAGAAAATACTCTTTTTGTGCCAGTTATGTAGCTCTCCAACAGCATCGACTGGAATGTTTTCATGTCCACCTACGTCTGGCGTCCTTTGTGCACCAAAATCCCTAAACTGTGTCGCCAAATCTTTTCCACTAACTTCCGTAGGTGGATCATCAAACACCTGCTTGTTCTTCGTAAACAAAGTCTTACTCCTACGGTATGGATGATCAGGTGGTAGAAATCTTCTGTGACAATCAAACCAACATGTTTTCCTTCCGTGCTTTAGTTGGAAATCATCTGTGCTATCTTGACAATATGGACATGAAAGCCTGCCATGTGTTGTCCATCCGGATAACATACCATATGCTGGAAAGTCACTTATTGTCCACATAAGTACTGTTCGCATATGAAAGTTTTCTCTGCACGAAACATCGTATGTCTCAGCACCAACCGCCCATAGTTGTTGTAACTCATATATTAGTGGTTGAAGAAACACATCTAGTGATCTCTTAGGATGAGCTGGCCCGGGGACGAGAATGGAGAGGAACAAAAACTCTCGTCGCATGCACAAATTTGGCGGCAAGTTGTATGGTGTCACAATCACCGGCCATAGAGAATATTGTCTTCCATGCTTTCCAAATGGGCTGAAACCATCAGTGCATAATCCCAGATAAACATTTCTTCTTTGTTCAGCAAATTCTGGATATGTTGATTGGAAATGTTTCCAAGCCTTAGCATCTGAAGGATGTCTAATCTCACCATTTGTAGAATGCTCTGCATGCCATCTCATTGCCTTCGCCGTGCGCTCACACTGATACAACCTCTTCAATCTTTTCGTCAAAGGCAAATACCACATTCTTTTGAATGGTACCGGAACTCTTCCCCTCGTTTCCTGATAACGAGGTTTCCAACAAAATTTGCATTTATCCCGATCCTTATCCGCTCCCCAGTAGATCATGCAGTTGTCGATACATACATCTATCACTTCGTACGGTAATCGAAGACCCGCAACAAGTTTCTGAACCTCGTAGTATGAACCCGGTGCAAGATTATCCTCTGGCAGAACACCTTTAACATAATCAGCTATCGCATCTACGCATTCTTCAGCCAAATTATAATCTGTCTTAATACCCATCAATCTACTTGCAGATGATAAAGGTGAATGACCATCTCTACAACCTTTATACAAAGGTTGTTTTCCTGCATCCAACATGTCAAAACATCTCCCTGATTCGAGATTTGGTTCTTCCCCTCTATAATGATCATGTACCATCTGCTCAGTACCTACACCATAATCTACATCCATTCTCGGTTCTTCTAACCAACCATAAGACTGAGGTTGTTCGCTAACAGGCTGAGGTTCGCTACTACTACCATATTCAAAACCAGTTTCCCCATGAAGATACCAAACTTTATAATTCTGTGCAAACCCTTTTCTATACAAATGTTTCCAAACTTCCCATTCTTTTATAATTCTATTGTTATTACAAGTAGAGCAGGGACATCTTACCATACCAGTATTTGCATCCGGGTGCTGTTGAACAAGCTTCATGAATTCTCCAATACCTCGAACGTATTCTTCTGTAAGCAAATTGGTGTTGGAATCCAAATGAGGTCTATCCATCCACGAACGAAAATAATCTCCAGAAGACATGAACTTTTCGAATTTCTTATGATAAGAGAGAATGAAGAGAGAATGAGGAGTGAATAAGATGAATGAGGAGAGGTTGCATTTATAGGAAAATGCTAACGGCAATCCGACGCCATTCCGACGTAATTCCGACAAATTTTAAAAAATCCGTCGGAATTCCGTCGGTTTTTTTAAAATGTCTAACGGCTATAAACGGGCATATTCTGTCTCGCCAACGGTCGAGAGCTTCCGTCGGAATGGCGTCGGTATTTTCCGACGGAATTCCGACGACCCTAACGGTTATAATTTTTGTCGGGCTTTCGTCGGAACTGTCGTCGGAATATACCGACGACCTTTCTTCGTCGGAAGTTTGTCGGATTCTTCCGACGAAATACCGACGAAACCCAAAAACACGGGTTCGTCGGTATTTCGTCGGAATGTGGTCGGAATTGTCCGACGACTTCTCTTTCCGTCGGAGTGGTCGTCAGAATTTCCCTGTTTTTCTTGTAGTGAAAATTGAATTATACAAACTCGATACTACATAAAACTAAACAATATAGAATACATTTTGAAAATAAAACCCGTGCGGGGGCTCATGGCCTTTGCGAAAATCATAGATATATTTATATAATTATGTTACACATATTTTCATATAAATAATACCCCAATTTAAGTTTTGTATGATAAATGTTGAAAATACAAAATATATAACACTATATATTTTAAATAATATATTAAAAATCTACTTTACGTTATCATGAAATTTAAAAATCAAATTTAGTAATTAAACACATTGCTTATTTAAACACATTAGTACACATTGTTATTTATCAAAATTTTATATTAATACACATTGCAATCATGTATAACATTTAGTACAAACTAAGATAAATAAAATTGATTTCCGCTCGGTCGAGCGGGTCATAATCTAGTATAATTAGTAATATTCTCCATTATAGAAAAATACCTTAGGATAGATAGTCTTAAAAAATATTTATACAAATATAGTCTATAAGAATTAAAATAACCAAAATATTTCAGATAAATATACATTTATATTCTTAAAATTAACTAATATTATACTTCCAAAAGTCACACGACCAACATTTATCAGAGCAACAATCTGCTAATTCCAATACCGTGAAGATAGTTTTTACTCTGTTAAAATAAAAAGTGATGTCAAAGTAAAACATGTAGCATTTCATATTTCATGCGACATGGAGCACATAGAATAGAAATATGAAAAAATAGTTAACAGTATATAATATGATGTTACTTGATGTGAGATTAAACGATTTAGACGATGAAATAAATGGCCAAGAGTGTTTCGCGCGTTAATTGACAGTAAGTAATTAATAGTTTCTCTGTACCATTTTAAGTGATGTTTAAGCATTTTTATTTTGTTCCATTATAATTGATGTTCTCACATTTCTAGATAAAATTTAATGTCATTTGAAACTTTCAACCAATTACAAAATACTACATGTTTTTCTTATTGGTTAGATTGATTTTATTTAATGCAATTTTATGTAACCAAAATAAATTGCATAGAAATTTGTATTTTCTTAATCTTTGTGTAGAAACCTTAAACACCACTTAAAATGGTACAGATGGAGTATATTTTTTTCTCGGCAGGTTTTAATTTCAGAGACATAAATGCATTATTACATAAAATATAATATGCATATAGAAAAGCTAGGATATTTGATTATGCACCTAATTAAATTTTTTCTTGGTTATATAGGCCAATTTCTCTTTTATATTTAGCGCACTATTTTTTTAATCAATTTTAGAACTCTATTTAGAACCCTAATCATTGACAAAAAAATTTATACTTACAAAGACCGTGCATCTTGACAAAAAGTGTATAAGAAAACATATAGGACTTTGCCCTAGTCCATAAACTATAAAATAAAGAAAGAAACTTTGCTCTTGTTCGTCAATCCATTCACCACGATGTTTGTCTTTGTTTTCTTCATTAGTAAAATTAAAGGCTGATACTTTTGTTTCTATTCCACTTCCTACAAATGCTAAATGGTTTACTTATGTAAATATCGTTCTGGAAACTAAGGTCACAATCAGTGGCAAATCTAGACCAATTATTTGACGGGGGCACATAATTAATATATATACTAAATGATATTAAATTAAATTATATAAAGTAAATAAATTATAATTTAATATTTTTGTAAACAACTAATCATTAATAGTTAACTAAGAACTGCAAGAAAATAATTTTATAATTTTCTTTTTAGAAATGTAACTAATCACAATAGCATACTGTTGCAGTTAAAATTAGTTTGAATATATATAAAAAGTAGTCTTCAAATTTACACACATAATAACAGCATATGTATCTTACCGAACTTATTTATAATCAATTAATTAAACTCTTTTATTTTTTCTATTAGCAAATGCCAATGACTATTATTAAAATAATGGACTTAGAGTGTGCTAAACAGTTGAAACATAAAAATTAAATATATATTATAATAGAAAGAACTATTAATCACAAATAGTTGACAAAAAATCACAAATAAAGAAAGATAAAGATGTTAACATAAAAATAATAATGTTAACAATAAAACAAAGGTAGAAAAAATCTCATTAAAGAAAGCTATTGTAGTAGTAGACGTGTCAAAAGACATTAATTGTAAGTAAAACCAGGAAAAAAAGGCAACGGGATGGTTTTGAACCAAGTAAGAAGTCAACCTAACTGGGAGCATCTTTATCAACTGTTGCACGAAAGTCATTAGTAACCTGGCTAACTAAGAAAATTTTAAAAAGTAGTCGGGGGCACGTGCCCCCGTTGGTGGTACTATAGATCCGCCTCTGGTCACAATGACTTACGTAAATATCTTAAAATGTTGAAATACCTATATTAAATATTTTAAATGAAATATTTTTAGATATTTTTAGATGAGTATCTCAATATTACGCAATATTAATTTTATTTTTGAGTTATATACTTAAATACTTCTCCAATGAAAATGTATTAGCTGTTGTTAGTTCAACTAGTAAAATACAGTATAACCTCTATAAATTAATAATCTACAAATTAATATCTCTATAAATTAATATAATTTCATAGTTTCAAATTGATTTTTTTGATTCAATTAGTATCTCGATAAATTAATAATCTCTGTAAATTAATAAAAAATTATAGGTTTAGTATAGTCCCAACATTATTAATTTATAGAGGTTTGACTGTACCTAAAAGCAAAGTCTAAGTGTTACATAATTAAAGGAAATTTGAGACATAATAAATACTGTATGTATGTTGTTTAAGTTCTGGGAAATTATATACAGACTTCAGTTGAATAGACGATAACTCTCTCAACGACCACAAAATCCAAATCCATAAATATGTAATGGTATCACTCATATTCCAGTTTAGCATGTTTTGTCCACTAACATAATATCATTTTGGACACATTAGCTTTTTGTGGTCCTTGAGAATAAATCCATAAATATTCTCTTTCTGCTTCCATACTACAAAAAAAAAACAAAGAAAGAACATTTTTTCTTTGAAAAAGAAAACAGAACTCCATGTATACGGTTACTTGCAATGTACTCCCAAAGGTCACATCACCACGACGACAACCACTCATCAGAGCAACAATGGAGACGTCTGCTAATTCCAATAACACCGATGGCTACCAAAACATCTTGATGATGCGTCACGGTGACCGCATTGACCAAGTCGACCCACTCTGGCTCGACACCGCTGCGAGACCTTGGGACCCTCCGCTCGTTCACGACGGTATGGTTCGCGCGTTTCGAACTGGTCAACGGATTCGATCTCAGATACCATTTCCCATCCACAGGGTCTTCGTCTCTCCCTTCATCCGCTGCGTCCAGACTGCTTCAGAAGTGGTCAACGCTCTCACTGCCATCGATCTTGACCCTAACGCTACGTCGTCTAAAGACGTCCTCTCCATCGACAAATCCAAGCTCAAGGTCTGTATCAGACCTTTTTAGGTATATATATATATGTGTTGAACTATAAGTAGATTGTAATATTCAAGCGGCAACCATCAATAACACATAAGTACGTCATGACGCTTGTGTGTTCTGTCCTTGTATGGTTTAGGTTTCTATTGAGTTTGGATTAAGCGAGATGCTTAACACAATATCTATTAAGCCTGAGATTGCCCCTAGAGATAGAAAATTCGAGTTCTTGATTTCTGATCTTGAAGCTATGTTTCCTGAGGGAATGGTGGATCATAATGCGGTTCCTGCTTATAAAGAGGTGATCTATTCTTATTGATTTGACTGTTGTTCTGTCTTT
Source organism: Raphanus sativus (assembly GCF_000801105.2). Taxonomy (NCBI): domain Eukaryota; kingdom Viridiplantae; phylum Streptophyta; class Magnoliopsida; order Brassicales; family Brassicaceae; genus Raphanus; species Raphanus sativus. The sequence continues at coordinate 51,342,034 of NC_079514.1, read as the reverse complement.
GTATCTTCTTTTGATTCTTGGAAGCAGTTTGAGTATCAGTTTGATTCTTGTCATAATTATTATCTCTTTCTTAGTTATGTTCAGATGCCACAATGGGGAGAGACTGTACAAGAATGCACTGTTCGATTTCTTAATGTTGTTAACACACTTGCTAATAGGTATCCTTCAGAGAACTTGCTCTTAGTCACTCACGGTATGAAACACATTCTTGGTTATGTGCCTCTTGTACACACACCCGGTCAATGTGAAATATATTTTTTGTTGGAGATGATGCAGGGGAAGGAGTAAGGACTACATTTGCAACCTATAAAGAGGTTGATGTATACGACATTGAGTACTGTGCTTGTGCTGAACTGAGAAGGCAGATCTCGAGTCAAGGCGGGTGGGTCTACAAAAGCTGGACACTTTGAGGTCATTACAAGTCTTGGTCAATCTGGAATCAAGTATCATTAACCACCACAGCAGAGCAATGATCATGTCCTTGGACAAACTCAGGTTTAGTCAAATGTCTTCGAAAGATCATCATGCCATTGGGGAACCAAACCGGATTCTGGATATCTAGAATTTTCCGGTTAACCTGCCTTGCACTTCATTACAGAAGGAAATATATAACGAGAACAACATTGTAGTCAATCCAAGAAAATTAATAAAAGATATTTTAACTGCCCTTCAAAGCTTACTGAACGAGCAATCATAGATAAATTGACCATACATACAAGCTGCTATACGCTAGCTAGAGCAACACTAAATCCAAAACGTTAATGTGCAACTCTAACCTTAACTCTTTGTACTTCTTTTACTCTTTTTTATAACTCAAATTCTTATTTTTTCCGTTATTTATTGTAGTAAAGATGTTTATAAAAAGATTGATGAATCGTTTAATCGACCGACTTTGTCATCTCAACGGGTATCAAAAGTTTAAACAAGGTAATTATTGGTCAAATGGGAATCTTATTTGTAGAAAATTTCACTAGTGTTGGCGTGGTGGGTTTGTATTCAACCACTCCATTAAGGAATAGTTCTTTAACTAAATTCTTAGAATAAACAAGTAAATGATGAGATATGGACTTCTTAACATCCAAATTGGATTTAAGTACGTCACTTCATTCATCACCATCTCCATGTGTCTCTCCTTTTTCTCTCCACTCAACCTCTTCTTTATAAAACAAAAGCCAAAACATTGTTATCTTTTCTAAGACAGTGTTAATGTTGTCATGACTCGCTAGAATAGATGTCAAGCGTCGATCGACATGTGGTATAATTCCATTTAAACTAAAGTTTCGAATGGTGCAGAGTGGGAGAAGTGCAGTTTTTCCACACATCCAATTCTTTCTCACTAAAATAAACACTCACATTTTTCTGTTTCTAAAATCAACATTCACATTTGAATTATTAAGTAAATAGCTTCATATACGTTTATTTACTAGATCTTTACAAAAATTTTACATATTAAATACTTTATTTAAATTTAATTTTCTATGTAAATATAAAACATTTACTCAATTTTACCAATACTACTTTAAAGAGACACTACTTATTGATAGATTTTAATATTTGTTTTAAATTAATTATTTTAAATCAAAAGAATTTATAATTTAAATATATGGTATGTTTTACAAAATAAAATGTTGAAAACTATTTTTTCAAATTATATGCATTCCGCAGCACTGTTTATTATATATGTTATTATTCACATTTAGTTTTAAATCGCTTATTTCAGATGAATCATATTTTCACGCATTATACATTTTCTATAATAAATTGTATTTAAGTCGTTCGCTCTATCAAATATGCTCTTCTCAATTTATCCAATTTAATGTCACCCTTCAAAACCTAAATACCTACCAATTTAAATATAGTGATCACAGTTTCTAAAATTTACGGACTTAAATGATTAAATATTAAATGATTTACAAAAGTATTATAACAGTTAGAAACATGTGTTTATGTAATATTTATAATTGGTTGAATAGCATATGCAATAATGCTTTAATAATAAATTAATAATATTAATACATTATATAGTTATGAAATATATAAAACTATATTGTTATTGTAAAATATAAAATTATCTAACTAATAATAATATTTACATTTATTAATTTTATAGTATTATCATAATTATTAAAATAATGCAACTAATAATTTTTGTTTGATGTTTTTGTTTATATGATTGTTTTAGGAAGGGTTGACAAAAAAAAATATTTTTTTAGGAAGGAGTTCTTATAAAAATTAATATTATATTTTAGTATAAGATTCTTATAAATTATAACAGGGACTAGTGAATATAAACTATAAAATATTAAATATAATATTAAAGATATTTCTATATATTAATAATTATAGTATCAAAATCTTAATTTTAAACTTATTAGATATTTTGAAATGAATTTATTTTTTAAAAATACCTTTTCTTATTTATTTACAAGTCTGCTATTGTTCTGAACCGTAAATGTTCTAGAAAACCAGTTATTGATTTGAGTGATTCGGATCAGTACGAAACAATTATAATAACTTTTTTTTGTAATCGTTATCAGAAGCTAACAACTTATCACCTGCAAACACGATGTTCTAGGATGATAAAACCCAATCAAGTTCTAAATAGTAAATTTGTTTTTACAGTTTCACTCTGCTATGATAATGACGTTAAGAAAAGTTAAAAAAGCGTTTTCTTATATATATAAACCGAGTCGCAGAAGAAAAAACACACTCCATCAAAGCAACAGCGAAGAGAAAGAAAAAAAAACATAAACAAAACAATGGACTCATCTCCAAAACCCAACAACAATGCTGCCTACCAACACGTGTTCGTGATGCGTCACGGCGATCGAATCGACAACTTCGAGCCACTCTGGGTCTCAACAGCTGCCAGGCCTTGGGATCCGCCTCTCTTTCAAGACGGTTTTATTCGAGCTTTCAGAACCGGTCAAAAGATCCGATCTCAGATCGGGTTCCCGGTTCACCGCGTCTTCGTCTCCCCTTTCCTCCGTTGCATTCAGACAGCTTCCGAGGTTGTCTCGGCTCTCTCCGCGGTTAATGTTGACCCCAACGCCATGTCTTCCAAAGACGTACCTTCCGTTGATACATCTAAGCTCAAGGTCAACAGATCATCATCCTCTGTTTTTGTCGGAAAGTTTGAACATTTAAACATGCTCTGTTTTTCCTAAAAGACTTAGTGTTATGTTCCACAGGTTGCTATTGAGTATGGTCTGTGTGAGATGTTGAACACAGTGGCTATAAGGCGTGAGCTTGCTCCTAAAGATGGAAACTTTGACTTTAGGTTATCAGATCTCGAAGCTCTGTTTCCTGAAGGGATGGTTGATCATAACGTGGATATGGTTTATAAAGAGGTGAATCTCTTTTTAGAACCTTTTTAAAAGTTTCTATCTTTTTTTTTATATATATTTTGAATTTTAAGTATAAACTCTTTTTTTGTTCAGATGCCAAAATGGGAAGAGTCTGTGGAAGGTTGTAGAGAACGTTATGTTAATATTGTAAAGGCTCTTGCTGATAAGTATCCTACAGAGAACTTGCTCTTAGTCACCCACGGTAAGAACTTTTTACTAATGTACTGTGTGTTCTCCTCTGTTTTGGTTTAATGAACTATGTAGAGTTAGTTACATTCTAATTCTAAGCCTCTTTGATGGTGTTTTCAGGGGAAGGAGTAGGAACTACATTTTCGACGTTCTATAGAGATACAACTGTGTACGAAGTAGACTACTGCGCTTATGTTGAGTTGAGAAGAGAGGTCGCAAGTAAAGATGGGTCTGTTGAAACTGGGGAGTATGAGGTGGTTTTGAGTCATGGTCAAGCTGGAATCAGGTTTAGTCGTGATCATTTTAGTGAAGATGATCCTGTCATAAGCCGAACACCCATTTAGTCAATGCTATTCGAATTCCTCTGTTTCTATCTGTACTTTTGGTTGTATCTGAAATGTTTCTGTATGAGTGTTATGAATCATGTTTTCAAAGTTTTCATTTAAATCAAATAAGACTTATACACCTCTGTCAAAGAAAAAGAAAAGAAAACAACTTTCATATTAAACAGAGAAACAAGAACTGTCATTACATAAGAATGTAGTTAGAAAACAAAACTAGTTAAGAGTCTGTTTGAATTATACACTTCATATTCCCGCAACCTCAAGGCTTCATCAACTTGCCCTGATGAACACAAGAAAAGGAGAGAATATATTTAACTATTAACCCTCAAGAGATATCATAAAGAATCGGACTAGGGAACCCGCTTAAGTAGCGCAAATGGTGAACAAGCTCGGGTCGGGCATCGCTGCTGCGACTGGCTCTTACTTCATCTCAGAATTGATCTGCTGTATTGTTGTATTTGACACTATAATACATCTTCTTGGCGCCACGGTGGGTAGCAATATTTTGATAAGCTGAAAGATATCAATTCAGTTTCCCATGTGAAATATTTTGATAAGCTGAACGGAATCTGAAGGGGTTAACATCAGCACGCTAGAATACCACACTCACATGGGTTTTAAGGTGCAATAATCAACATAATCAAGTCACTATTTAGAATGGAAACAACTAACTTCTCGTTTGAAACATTTATTAGTTGCGTTGAGCCCAACATAAATATGATATCAACAATTACAAATAGTTAAACTACTTACAAAATATATTTGGAAAACATGTATTATAGTTTTTCATCAAAATATATTTCAAAAAAATAATTGATATTTTACTAACTGTTCCTATTTTTTTTTAAAAGTTAAGATGGTATATAATTCGACCATATTAGAAAATCAAGATCACATTCAGACATAACAACGAAGGAATAAGTGAACCAAAAGAAAAGAAAATTAAAAAATTGAATAATAAAAATAAAATGGACTTTCTAATTATTTGGTAGCCCCGAAACAAACAAAAAAAATAGTAATTATTGAAACTTAAAAGTTGAAAGCGAGTCTCTTGCTTCTGAATAATGGATTGTGATGACTGATAAATAAGAAGACTCTTTTTATCTTATTTGTGATATATATTATTATGCGTTGACAAAAAAACACTATTGTTTTTGCCTTTACTTTGTTAAATTATATTTGGTTAATCATTAACAAAAAAAATATTTGGTTAATCATTTTTTTGATTTTTTTTCTCATTCAAAATAAAAATAATGTTTTCAAAATGCAGAAAAGAGAAAAAGAGTCTTTCTACCAAAATATTCTCAATCAATTTTCTGTGGAGAAACTCATTATTATATATTCTTCTTTTATTAAAATATATATTTTAAAACTCAATATAAAACAAACATATATAACTACTTAAAAATAAATTTGAAAGATTCATTTTAAGAAATTCTCTGATAATAAGAATTTTATATCCCTCTCCAAAGTTTAGTAATAGTATGCTTATGTGAATCAAACTCAAATGAAAACACAAGAAATTGTTCTGTATGCTTATGTTTGTTTAGCTCAAATCAGAAAGAAAGGATCCAATCTTTTCAAATGAACCAGCTCAAATCAGAAAGAAAGGATCCAATCTTTTCAAATGAACCAAAGAAATTTTCAGTCTGATCCCGGTATAGTTTTTCTCAACTAAGCAAACAAAAATGTGGAATGATGAAATCGACGTGGGGGATAAACCTAAATCTTAGGTTAGCCATATCATCCTCTATTTTTGTTACAAATAAAGCAAGACTAATAAAGCAAGACTAATTGTTTTGGCAGTTTTGTATGTAGTGGTCCTAGTGGATGATGTTGTGTGGCCACTAATCAAGGGTAATGAAGACATCGGCTTATCAATAAAAGAATAAGATATGAATGTTCTTTACACAATCAATGTACATATTGATGCCTTAACATGAAATTTTGAAAAGCAATAATATAATTAAGATGGTCTACAAGAAATTCATACTATGGGTGGTTAACAATTAGTCTAGAAATTTTAGATCACTAATGTTCAGACGGAAGATAGTACACTTTTGTATTAAGTTTAGCCTTAGGGTATATAAATTTAAGGTTTATGATATATATTAAAAAATTATAACAGTTTGAAAGCATTATAGACCGTATTCTAACCGACACAATACAATGAAAACATGGTTTAAAAGGTCAATAATCAACATAATCAAGTCATTATTAAAAACAACTAACTTCTCGTTTTGAAACATTTATTACTTGGGTTGGGCCCAAACACAACATTATATGACATCAACAATTACAAATAATCAAACTACTTACAAATTTGGAAAACATGCATTATACAATAATTTAGCATCCAAATATATTTCTAGAAAATAATAGTTAATTTACCAACTGTTCATATCTTTTCTTTAAATTAAGATGGTATAATTCGACCATATTAAAAAAATCAAGATCGCATTGAGACTTAACAAAGACAAAGAAGAACCAATAGTGGTTTGGGCAATAAACGAAAGATCTATGTCTATTTTAAATAAACGAAAGATCTATGTCTATTTTATTTTTGTCAACGAAAGATCTGTCTATTATGTGACATATTCTTAATTCTATGAATCACGATGAGGAATGCCATAAGTGTTCAAACATCCAAATTTAGCATAATGAAGAACATAAAAGTGTAAAGACATGAAGCATAATGCAAAATGTAGGACGCTCAATGCACAAGTGTATTGTAAGATACAAAATGTATTATAAAATATAAAATGAAGAAGAACACAGAAGTGTAAAGACATGAAGTATAACGCAAATTGTAGGATGCTCAATGCACAAGTGTATTGTAAGATACAAAATGTATTATAAAATATAGAGTGCTGAAGTAAATGTATTATAAAATATAAATGAAAAACACAGAAGTGTAAAGACATGAAACATAACACAAAATGTAGGACGCTCAGTGCACAAGTGTATTGTAAGGCTAACATTATCGGTCAGTCCCTTAAGGGTCCCTAAGAAGGAGAGAGGCCCATAAAACATCAGGACCGAGGTAAAAAGAGGAGGAAAAACCCTTAATTAAGGGACAAATAAGATGAGTCCTTGTGAATCCTTGTACTATTCATTTGGGGACTTTCATTTGGGGACTTATTGATAATGTTGCCCTAAGATACAGAATGTGTTATAAAATATAGAATGCCGAAGTGTAAAGACATGATGCAAAATGTAAGACGCTCAATGCATAAGTGTAGTAGATTCAGAATGTATTGTAAAATATAGAAAGCAGAAGTGTAAAGACATGATGCAAAATGTGCATACAACAACCAAATGAATGCAGAAAGCGAAATGTAGGAAGCTCAGACGACAGCCAAATTTAGTAATACAACTACGTGAATGTCACTCCCCCAAATTCAGAAAGATAAACAAAGGGTTTAGTGGATATAATCCATATAGTTTCTAGAGTCAAGAAAGTTAAGAGGTTTGAAAAGTAAAATACCTGTCACAGAACTGCTACACTTGAAATTTCCTCAGAATCTTTCAAACAACATGCTCCTTCTGAAGCACAAACCTGAGGAAATAAAAACAATTAGTCTTTACTTATATAGTATTCCCAAGCTTACCTTGTTCCTTCTAATACTTAAGCCGTTTGGTTTTATCCCCCAAATTCAGAATGTTCAAGAAATGGTTTAGTGGATAACCCATATAGTTTCTAGAGTCAAGCAAGTTATATACTACATCAGACTAAAATAGTTACAAAGAGGTTTGAAAAGAAAAATACTTGTTGCATAAGTCTGCTACACTTGAAATTTCCTCGGAATCTCTCAAACAACATGCTCCTTCTGAAGCACAAACCTGAGAAAACAAAAATAGTTAGTCTTTACTTGCATAGTATTCCCAAAGCTTACCTTGTTCCTTCTAATGCTTAAGCCGTTTGGTTTTATCTGCCAACCCTTGATAACTTGTTACAATCAGCTGGTCGTTAATTTCCATCCAGCAAGTCTTTTTTTGTAAGCCATGAGGAGTGAAGCCGTGGGTAGTAAATCACAGTCTTTTGCCAACCCTTGATAACTTGTTACAATCAGCTGGTCGTTAATTTCCATCCAGCAAGTATTTTTTTGTAAGCCATGAGGAGTGAAGCCGTGGGTAGTAAATTGCAGTCTTTTGCCTTGAGACTTATAGGCCATTTGGTTTTAGTTGCCATCCTCAAACAACTTTTTCTAAGCAGCTGGTCGTTAACTTCCATCCAGCAAAGCTTAGAACTTCCCCATTGACATTGTCTTTCATATTATGTTTCCATCCAACAAGTCTTTTTACCGATCTGCCTTTTGTAAGCCATGAGTAGTGAAATAGGGAATCTGTTTTCAATTAGTAGTCTCTGTCTTGAGATCTTCTTAAGCCGTTGGTCATCACTCTATCCATCCATATAATCTAAAACAGATTCTCGTCAAGCCGTGGGTAGTAAAAGTGTTTTGCCTTAACACTTGTAAGCCGTGTGGTCTTTTATTTTTCATCCACTAATGACTTTTTTCTGGGTTGTTGGTTGTTATTTCCAATCCAACAAGTCTTAAACCTCCTATATTTTCTCTGTCTTTGTCAAGACATTTGTAAGCCGTGGGTAGGAAATCTGTTTTCAGTTATAGTCTATATCTTTAGACTTTCTCAAACCGTAAACATATTCTCATCAAGCCGTGGGTTGTAAATTTTTGTAAGCCGTGGGTAAGGATAAAATCTGTTTTCAGCTATAGTCCTTATATTAAGACTCTCTCGTAAAAGTCTTTTGTCTTTAAGACTTGTAAGCCGTGTGGTCTTATTTATTTTCCATCCACTAATGCCTTTTTTCTGGGCTGTTAGTCGTTATTTCCAATCCAACAAGTCTAAGCCCCCTCATATTGTCTTTGTCTTTGTCAAAAAATTTGTAAGCCATTGGTAAAGAATCTGTTTTCAGTTAGTCTTTGTCTTTTAGACTTTCTCAAACCATAACCTTTCAAATAACTGAAAACATATTCTCATCAAGCCGTGGGTAGTGAATCTTTGTAAGCCGTGGGTAAGGAATCTGTTTTCAGTTATAGTCTTTGTCTTAAGACTTTCTCAAACCGTACCATTCAAATAACTGAAAACAGATTCTCATAAAAGTCTTTTTCTTTAAGACTTGTAAGCCGTATGGTCTTATTTTCCATCCACTAATGACTTTTTTTCTGGGCTGTTGGTCGTTATTTCCAATCCAACAAGTCTTGAACCTCCTACAGTTTCTTTGTCTTTGTCAAGACATTTGTAATCCGTGGGTAATGAATCTGTTTCAGTTATAGTCTATGTCTTTAGACTTTCTTAAACCGTAACCACTCCAATAACTGAAAACATATTCTCATCAAGCCGTGGGTAGTAAAAGTCTTGTATTTCAGGCTTGTAAACCGTGTGGTATTATTATCCATCCACTAATGCCTTTTTTCTGGGCTGTTGGTCGTTATTTCCAATCCAACAAGTCTTAAATATCCTACATTTTCTTTGTCTTTGTCAAGACATTTATAAGCCGTGGGTAGGTAATCTGTTTTCAGTTATAGTCTTTGTTTTAAGACTTTTTCAAAACGTAACCATGAAAATAAACTGAAAATAGATTCTTGTCAAGCCATGGGTACTAAAAGTCTTTGTCTTTAAGACTTGTAAGCCGTGTGGTATTATTATCCATCCACTAATGCCTTTTTTCTGGGCTGTTAGTCGTTATTTCCAATCCAACAAGTCTAAGCCCCCTCATATTGTCTTTGTCTTTGTCAAGACATTTGTAAGCCCTTAATGAATATGTTTTCAGTTATAGTCTATGTCTTTAGACTTTGTTCAAATAACTGAAAACAGATTCTCATCAAGCCGTGGGTAAGGAAGGAATTTGTAAGCCGTGGGTAAGGAATCTGTTTTCAGTTATAGTCTATGTCTTTAGACTTTCTTAAACCGTAACCATTCCAATAACTGAAAACAGATTCTTCTCAAGCCGTGGGTAGTAAAAGTCTTGTCTTTAAAGGCTTGTAAGCCGTGTGGTATTATTATCCATCCACTAATGCCATTTTTTCTGGGATGTTGGTCGTTATTTCCAATCCAACAAGTCTTAAGCCCCCTCATATTGTCTTTGTCTTTGTCAAGACATTTGTAAGCTCTTAATGAATCTGTTTTCAGTTATAGTCTATGTCTTTAGACTTTGTTCAAATAACTGAAAACAGATTCTCATCAAGCCGTGGGTAAGGAAGGAATTTGTAAGCCGTGGGTAATGAATCTGTTTTCAGTTATAGTCTATGTCTTTAGACTTTCTTAAACCGCAACCATTCTAATAACTGAAAACAGATTCTTCTCAAGCCGTGGGTAGTAAAAGTCTTGTCTATAAAGGCTTGTAAGCCGTGTGGTATTATTATCCATCCACTAATGCCACTTTTTCTGGGCTGTTGGTCGTTATTTCCAATCCAACAAGTCTTAAGCCCCCTCATATTGTCTTTGTCTTTGTCAAGACATTTGTAAGCCGTGGGTAAAAGAATCTGTTTTCAGTTATAGTCAGTCTTTAAGACTTTCTCAAACCGCAACCATGCATGTAAACTGAAAACAGATTCTTCTCAAGCCGTGGGTACTAAAACTTTTTTGTCTTTAAGACTGAGTCGAATGCTCTTATTTGCCATCCCCTAACATCCTTCTTTATACATGCACTACCAACCCATATTCTCGGTCCAATTAACAATCTTACTATAGGGGATGGCATAAGTTTCTTCTAGAGGCAGCAAGGGACAATGTTCCCAAATAAGAATCAGACAGAACACTATTAGATTAGTGTCTGTCTAGGATCTTTTTTGGGGTTTGAAAAATAAAAACAAAACAATGTTCCCAAATAAGAATCTAACAGAACACTATTAGATTAGTGTCTGTCTATGATCTCTTTTGGGGTTTGAAAAACAAAACCAAAATCAAAACCGTGGCCAAACAAGATTTGTTAGAACATTAGAAGAACGTCTACCTAATATCTTGGTTCTGATAAAACCATAAGAAAACAAATAAGCTTTAAAAGTCCTTTTAAAAGAAGAATCAAAAGGAATCCTGATTTAAAAAATGTCAAGAATCTCAAAACAAAACCGGAATAAAAGCGCTTTTAAAATAAAACGGAAAAGTCTAAGACATAGAGAGAAATTTACCTTAGAGAGAGAGGGTGTGGAGCGGAGTAAAACGCCCAACAAAGATCACTGCAGAAAAGTTAAAATCTTCAGGAACACTTCTGTTATATATCTCATACGTAATGGTATTACAATGCAAGTGTAACAAGATTAGAAATATATACCCTTGTTATCCTCACAGATTGTCATCATTGCTTTTGAGGTAATGTAGTGTCATCTGCTCTAATTCAGACTGCTTGTCATCCACACCTAATCTCCTTCATTTTCCGTCCACCATAGGCTTCATCACTTGAAGAATCTTGTTCAGAGCCTCTTCTTCTTGAAGCCTTACTCTCTGTTTCTGTTACAAAACTGCAAAGGAACAAGATATAAATCAAAGAGGCGAGTATAAAAAGAAGGTACGAACAGTAAACAGTGTCGCAAAAGATGATAACTAGATACAGATCAGAACTGATTGCATATCAATTGCCTCAAACTGGTTACACGAAACCCTAATTTACAACTTCACCAAGATTTGAACAGTTCCGGAAACCCTAAAACAAAATCGCGACATGAGAAGGATTTATAAGAAACTTAGAAACCCTAACATAGACAGAGACGTACCTCGACGACTACGAGCGAGAAACCCTAACCCGTCAGACAGATCGGTTTCAGGTGAATAACAGAGAAAAGGAAACTCTGATCAACATCAATTACAAAACGATTACAAACAAAATTGCGATGAGAGAGAGAGAGAGAGAGAGAGAGATATTATGCGAAACTTTAGAAATCATTAAGCAAATTCACGATTTGCAGAGATCAAAACACTTACTAATCTGAAAATTCGAAGGGATTTGATGTTTCAGAAATTTCTGGAAGCGTCTCGGATCGATTGAGTTCTTGAAAGAAGAGAGAGAATACGAAACTAGGTTATGGAGAGATTAATTGATTTGGGAGAAAATGTTTTTTTTTTTGGTATTCTTATTGGGTTTGATAAACATGCCGTCTCTCCCTAACGGTTCGATTTCTAATGAGTCGGTTCTTGATCAAGCGTTTGACAACACGCGTTTCATCCAACGGTTATTTTTTTTTAAAATATGAGCTGTAAATTGTAATCGAACCGGTGTTGCGTTCTTAGAAAACCAACCTTAAACCGAACCGGTTCTTTTTCCACGATGCCTATTTAATATAAACCGCTTCTGCGACGCCGTTTCATACATCTATGCTTTGCCGCCTCGTCTCTTACTCTTCCAATTCCCCGTCCCTCATCTCACTCGCCGACGCACTCAACGTCTTCCAGGTGCTTAGATTTCTCTGATTTGGTTAAATTTTTTGAGACCCATGTCGTAAAATTAGCAGCTTGGGTACAGTAGGAGTATGAATTTGTGATATGATCCTTTATGTGTGTAAAGTCTGTAGCTTTTAGGTTCAATTTCAATCCAAGATGCTTTCGATATGATCTAATTCAATCCTCCAATTGGATACTCGTGTTTGTGTTTTTATTAAGTTTCGGATTTAGGGCTTGATTGAGCAGTTCATGTGTTCTGAGAATTTATGTTGCCAAGCTAGCTACGAAAGACTTAATCCAATCAATTTTACTCTTTTTGAATGATAAGACAATCTGATAAATTCTCTGAATACAAAGTTACCGCGTTGGGAATCTAGTCGAAGCATACCTCGGTTTGAGTTCTGAGAGCATGTATTGGTTTGCTATGGCAAATGTAGGCTGATAAATAATTGACCTCTAATGCAAAATCGCCTGAGAAACTAAAAGCTGCTGGATCTCTTCTCATGAAAGTTTTTGGCGTTCTTGCTGTAAGCTATCTAATCAAAATCTTCATGTCTTTGTTAATCTTTTACTTATGTGTTTGAGTTTCTTCTTCTGGGGATCCTTATTTAGTTTTCTTAACTGTTAGGGTAAAGGTCCAAAACGAGTCGTATGTGACTTGCCAATTGTTCAAGACCTACTTCAAGGTGAAAACTCATGATAACATGCTTAACCTTCACTTCCCATTTACTAAAAGTGTGTCCCTTGTTTCTCTATTTTCAGCTTGGAACTGTTAATCTTTGTCGAAGTGTGATGAGACAAGTATTGAGACTGCTCGCATATTTGACTTTGAGGAGTTTCCAAGAAGAGACAAGGTCTTGTGTAAATCCTCTGCAATCAGTTTTTGTTGCCTCCTCCTGATTTGGTTATACATTTTTTTATTCACAAACTATGCAGGTTACATATAAGAGTAGAGATATGGAGCTAACATGTTAAATGAGAGTAGAGAGGCTCTTGTTAGTCAATCTGCATAAAAGATTATTAGGTCACTGAACAACTTTATATCAATCAGGTTCTTGAGGTCCGGTGTGTACCTTGTCTTGGAAAAGCTGAGCTGGAGCTCCAAGTCGTCTACCAGAGACTCATGAAGAAAATGTAAGTAGTAGTTGTAAAACACTCTCAGATTACTTCAGTTTCATAACTCTTTTTTTCTTAATAAATGTTTCTTCAGTTATATCATCCAGAAGCTGAGTGATCCAGCGAGAGCTCACCAACTGAAGCTTGAAGTGATTGCCAAAGCACTTAGATAGCACTCGACGAGGTTTCTTTTACGTTTCCATCTCATTAATTGCTTTTGATTGCTCTTGCATAAAAATTTTATAAACCTAACAGTATAATGTTGTTTGCAGGTGGAATGTATAATGACGATCTTGATATACAAAAGCCTTGTGAAAGTTTATTTGGCACACAAGAGCAAAGTGGTAGTTCTAAGCAAGCAACATCCTTTCCCTAAACTAAACGGCAAGCCTGTTGGCTCATAGAATTTACCTCCACGGTGCTGCATCCTTGTTGTATTAAATAACCATGTTCTAAACTTTTAAGTTCTTTTTGATAGTTCGATAGATTTTATATGTTGCATAAGGAATGATCTAAAATTTATCAGAACATCCCGAATCTTTTTACAGGCTTAATGATTCTCTTTCTTTTTTTGCTTACTATTTCACGAATTGTTGGCTTTTGCGCCTTAAAATAAAGTTTGACATTTCATAGAACTTTTCTCTAGCTGCGTCCTTGTTAGAGCAATTCCAACAGTTTAAAACCATGCAAGTCTCTAAAAGAAACAAAAATATTAGTATTATGTTTTATTTTTTCTAAATCAATGAAAACACTAATTTATTCTTACATGATGACATATGTCTGTAGAATATACTAGCCGTTTTTTTAAAAATCTTTAAATTAGAACTTTTAGTCTTTTCTCTCTTAATTTAATTATTTTGTTCTTTTAATTTTTCTTTTAGAATTCCTCCTAATGCTTATTGTTGGAGCTCCTCTTACCAACTACAACTACTTAGATAAATAGAGAAAATAATGACACAAAAGAGGGTGGAGAGATCTAGGAAAGATGAAGCACAATTCTTCATGATTTGAAAGCCCTTTTGTCAAAAAAAAAAATAAATAAAAAAAAATTTCTTCATGATTTTTATGATTGAATAAGCCTGAACAATTTTCAAACTGTAAAATCTAAGTGGTTTAGATGAGAAAAACTTTACATTTTATAACGAGAGATTGTGCTAATTTAGATTTAGGTTTTAGATCCCACTTATTTTTTCATCGGGAGTTTTGTTGCTATTTGATTGTCAAATTTAAAAGAACATGGATAAAAAGAAGAGAGTGGGAAGTTATACGGGGAACTACGACACATATACACATAGTAACAAACATGCTATAATATTTTGTATATTTTATGTAACATTATATTACTTACTCTTGATCACCCTTAGCCGTTTGATCATCTTTTCATCTGTTTTTTTTTTCTTCTTTCCTTTATTTTGTTTTTTTCTCCCCTTGTCAATTTTATTTGGTATGTAATTTTTATGTCAAACATAATTCATTCAAATAATTATGCTGGCAAAACCTAAGAAAAAGAGAAAAAAACAGAAGATGAGAAGACACTCAAAGATGATGTCAAACCTAAGAAAAGAGAAAAAAAAAAACAGAAGCAGTTGATACAAAAGGAATTAGGCAAAAGACCAAACCAAAAGATAGATTCAAGGTTTTGTGTATAAACCATAGCTGAGCCGGCAGCTTATCCAAATCACTTAACTTTCTTCTTCTCTTAAAGGCCATATATGGTATCAGACTTTCAGAGTATAAATGTTGTTAACACTTAAGATAACGTCTTGGAGGAGGAAGCAAGGCCTTAATGTTTGCATATTGACTATAAGGCGCACTCTCATGTTTTGTAATCTAGTTTAGTCAGAGTTGTAACGGTTATTTTAGGGACAAAGATTTAATTTAGGGTTAGAAACTGCATTATGTTGTGAAGAACCATTAACCAAACATACAATTCAACTATTAAAGGGCTCCACTTGATGATTCTCAATATAGAAAACCGCTATTGTAAATTTGATGGCAGTTTATATATGTATTCCTGTGCACACTAAATTAACAAAATATACTATTTTATTTACTCCTTGAACATGTAATTGCCGTTAACCTCCACCAATAAATAAATATATACCTTTATTGATGAATGGTAATAGTTTAGTTATAGTAGTTTTCAAAAAAAGAAAAAAAAAACAAAACCTCATTCTATGCTCCAGTAATCTTTTTTAAGATGTCGTTTTCCTAAAATCTAGGATAACTATAATTGTCGTCTTTTTAGTAGAAAATCTAAAAGCTATTTAACTCTGGTGTTCCTCCAACCAAAAAAAACTTCATTCTTTCAAAAGACATGGCAGTGTTTACATGCCAATATTTTTGTTTTATCGTGGCTCTCTTTGCAATCTCTTTGAAACCATGCTATTGCCATAATGGAACCCACTGGAACACCGCCGGCATAACTTGGTATGGTGAACGAGAAGGTTTTGGTAGTTCAGGTAATTAACTAGATCATTTCTTGTTCTATAACACATAAAAATTTGAAAATGTTTTTATTCTGCATATTTAAAATCGGTTATTAAAATATATACACAGGAGGAGCTTGTGGATACGGTGATGCAGTTGCAAAACCACCAATCGACTGTATGATTTCAGCCGGAGGACCTTCAATATACCAAGATGGCAAGGGTTGTGGGACATGTTATGAGGTATTTATATAACTTAAGTTGTATCATAGTGTAATGTATATTTACTAACATTAAATTTTTTTTACTAACATTAATGTTTCCTATATATATGTGTGTGTGTGTTGTAGGTCGTATGCGACCATCCGTTTTGCACGCAAAGGCCGGTCAAGGTGATGATATCGGATGAGTGTCCCGGCTGCACGAAATCGGCGGTCCATTTTGATCTTAGCGGTAGGGCCTTTGGTGCATTGGCCAAACCTGGCCAAGGCGATCAATTACGTAACCTTGGAGAATTAAAGGTCAAGTACAAGCGGTACGTATTGTTAATTCGTTTTTCAAAATTTGGTTAAATTTAATTTGGATTTTTAATAAAAACAAATAAATTGTCATCTCAAACTAACATTATGTTAATTTATTATATTTTAACAATTCTTTTAGCTGAAGATATAAGACTAGCGATAGTACAAATAAACTACATTTGATTAACAAATTTTTCATTGATTTTTTTTCTCTTCATTTTTTATTGATGTTTCATGGTTAAACTAATCTTATGCAGTGTATTTTGCGAACACCATAATAGTAAAATAGCTATTCACATTGACCCCGGAGCAAATCCATACTACATGTCGTTCGCTGTTAAATTTGTAAATGGTGACGGAAACTTTGAATGTGTGGAGATCCAGCCGGCCGGCGAAACATACATAAAAATGGAGGCGATGAGATCCGCCGTTTGGAAACTTAACGCCGGTCGTGCATTAAAAGGTCCTTTCGATGTTCGGCTTACCTCCGCTGTGACCAAAACAGTGCTAGTGGCTAAATGTGTTATCCCGGAAAAATGGAATCCCGGTGCTATTTACCATTCCCATGTTAACTACGCCGTGCCCAAGTTCGTTCATAAGAAACCCGTTCACCCCAAACCCATCCACCACAAACCCATCCACCCCAAACCCATTCACCACAAACCCGTTCACCCCAAACCCATCCACCATAAACCCATTCACAACAAACCCATCCACCACCATAAACCCATCCATCACAAACCCATCCACCGTAAACCCATCAGCCGTAAACCCATTCACCGGAAACCCATCCCCCGCCGCAAACCCATCCACCGCAAACCCATTCCCCGCAAATCCATTCACCGCAAACCCATGCCCCGCAAACCCATTCCCCGCAAACCCTGCCACCACAAACCCCCTCACTAGACACACAAATGATAACATTTTTCCCCTTCAAACAAATTGTTATGTTTGAAAAAAAAATGGCGTTGCAACTTTTGCAAATGATAGTAATTATTTTAAAATTATAACATTGTATATGTAGTTAAGTTCATGTGGGTTTAGTGTTGTAGTCTCTCGGCCTCAGAAGCCCACGATGTTGTAAATATAGAACCCATGCTATTATTGGCTTAGCGGTTTGCTTTGAATATGGAACATAGTCTTTACTCTTTAGACCAGACCGGACCGATTTAGGAGAGGCGTTAAATGGTTTTCACGTGAATGAAAAGGTGACTGATGCTGATGCACATAGTCGCAAAACTACCTTTTCACAAGTTTGGTAAATAAAGATTACTCAACGTCTTGTTGTAAATCACCTAACTATAAACTATATGAAGATCGTTGAGGTTAAATGTTTAAAACGCGTTTCTGTTAAAAAATACAAATATGAATGGAAAATATATAATGGTTTTATTTTGTTACAAGAAAAGAAGAAAAAACTCTAAATTGGTAATGGGTTTGCTCAACTTATGGCATCTTGAGTTGTTCTTCTTCCTAACACAACGGTACCTTTCTTATATTTTCTTTTAACCAAGAAAGATCCAATTAAAAGGAAAATATTAATCACAAGGTGCATGTTACTTTGGTTATCTATAATGATTCTTTGCATTTAAGCTTAATTTATCTGTTACAAAAGTATATTTAATCTGTTACGAATAACTTGTAAGATGGTCTACCTCACATTGAACTTAACCTGCTTTATTCAACCTTTGATCGGTGAGGGTAATTTTAACAACCGTCGTTGGAGTACTACTTGGATGTCACGTACTGCGAACTCACAGGCAAATGATGGTAACATTCTCTAGTCATTTATCGAAAACGTTTTTGTTTTTGCTGGTCCGTCGTTACAACCAAACCTTCCTCAAGACTTTTGTACAAACAGTAAATTTTAAAACTTCGAATATACCCTTACTAGGGTTTGCCGTGAACTCCTTTTCTTTTAAGCTAAAACTAGATTTTGACCCGCGCTTGGAAACGCGGAATATTTTACGATAAAATTTTTTACTAATAATATAACAAATATTTTAGTAATTTTAAAGAGTGTATTTAGAATATTTTTGCATTTAAATCAGTGTTTTTTAATTCAACCCGATTGTGATTATACCGGTTAATCCGGAGATCTGACAATTCAATTTAAGGTTTTAAAATATTTATATAAAAAAATCATTAAAATCCGAGACTAACCGATTGAACTGTTGGATGACCGATATGTAATCTAATTTGATTTAAATTATAATAGTTTCATAATTTGTAATCTTATAATCCAAATTTTAAAGTTTATTATTTTGCAATTTATGAAATTATGACGTTTCTACAAAATTTTAAAGAGAAAATGATAGATATAAAATAACTAAAATTAATTATTGTATTGTTTGGAAACATTGATAGTAGTATAAAAAATATATTGTTTGGAAACATTGATAGTAGTATAAAGAAATAAGTATATTGTTTGGAAACATGGATAATAGTATAAAGAAATGAATATTAATGATTTAATGTAGGTTTAACTATAAAGTATAAAAATGTATTTAATTTAAAAACTTACAAAATAAATGTTAAGTCCAACAGAATGTTTCTGTTTTAATAAGATACATGTAAAAGGTTTTTCATTTAAACACGGACCTAAAATAGTCAAAATCAGCTATTTCTAGTGAACATAAAATTTTCTTATTATGACAACTTTTAAACAAAATTTGAAAAGAAGGGTAGAACCTCAAAACTCAAGAATAATATTAGCAGAAACGGGCAAGGCTCGCATGTTACATTGTCGCTTCTTCAACTTCATGCATACGCTTTAATTAGATTGATTATTTTCTTACACTTTCCGTTTTTCCAGATCAAAATTTAATCAAGTTTTGTTAAACAGTAAATTTTAATTCAGTTGTTTTTATTTATAATATTCTTACAGATATATTAAGCTTATTGGTAGAGAGGAATGCTTGTGGATTCCACTTTTTTCCTTCCTCTTCTTCTACTTCTTGCTCTCTGTATTTGCTATTGAAGATGGAGAGCTACAAGTGCAAGTTTTGCTCTAAGAGCTTCATCAACGAAAGAGCTTTATGTGGTCACATGAGATCTCACATGCCTACTCTTCACAACTTTTGCATTGATGAAGAGGCAAGGCCGAGTCAACTCAGTGATGAGACTGAGTCGGATGTTTCTTCTTCTTCCTCTGAAGAAGTAGAGGGAAAGAGAAATGGGTTGAGAGAGGAGCATGACGATCAGAACTTTGCTTTTATCTGCTCCGATGAAAGCGAGACCAAGCTGTCGAGGAATATTATTAACCCGACACGGAAACGATCCAAGCGAACTCGGAAGCTAGACTCGTTCGCTACAAAGAAGATGAAAACGAGTCAACTCGGTTACAAGACCGAGCCTGAGCCTCCTCACAGCTCAGATTCTGATACAACGACGGAGGAAGATCTCGCCTTTTGTCTCATGATGCTCTCAAGAGACAAATGGAAGAAGAAGAAGAACAACAAAACTAGTAGTCATAAAGAAGTAGTTGAAGAGATGGACAACAACTCTAGCAAGATGAATCGAGCAACGACGACGATGAAAGGAAGATTCACGTGCGAGACATGTGGGAAAGTTTTTAAATCTTATCAAGCATTAGGTGGGCACAGAGCAAGCCACAAGAAGAACAGAGTTTCAAACAAAACAGAGCAACGAAGCGAAACAGAGTACGACAATCTAGTTGTTGTTGCAGAGAAGAGAGTCCATGAATGTCCGATATGTCTTAGAGTTTTCTTGTCGGGACAAGCACTTGGTGGTCATAA
Source organism: Raphanus sativus (assembly GCF_000801105.2). Lineage (NCBI taxonomy): Eukaryota > Viridiplantae > Streptophyta > Magnoliopsida > Brassicales > Brassicaceae > Raphanus > Raphanus sativus. The sequence continues at coordinate 51,321,933 of NC_079514.1, read as the reverse complement.
GAGATCACACGGACTAGGGAACTTGTCTGTAAACCACCATCATCAAGTACATGGAACAGAGTCAGTGAAACAGAGGATGATAGATCTTAATCTTCCTGCACCAAGAGAGGAAGACGAAGTCTCTGTGGTGTTTCAATGAATGCTGATAAAAGGTAAACAGACTTTGCGTGATTCGGGTCGTCCAAATTTTCATAAAGTTAAAATCTTTTAATGTTTTTGTTTTAAACTATTATTTTTATTTTAACTGCAAAGGAGGCTACTTTCACATGACGTCAGTTCCTGTTTCGTATTGGCCTCACGTCGTGTTCGCCTGACCATATCAATCGAAGAACATTCAAATAAGCTTCTACTTAGTAGTTTATAGACTTTTTTAATGTACACGTATGATAAAATTATAACTTCTTGCTTCTTCTCTGTTAATGAAAGCTTCTAATAGTTCCCACTTGACTTATCTCGTTTAGATTTGTGTTAGAGTTAGTCATGGCTCTTGAAAAAGGTCCAAAGATATTTTTTTGTCTACGTTGATACTTAGGTTGAGTTCACTTTATAACTATATAATAGTTTAAAGTGGTATAAAAGAGTTGGTTGCATGGGTAGATTTGCGTTTGGTCTACCACAAATGTAGAATTATTCTTCGTGTATACTTTATTCTTTACTTATGACTCGAAGCAAAACCCCCACTAACTTTCACCGCCCAATAGAATCCAGCAGATTGTGATTCAGAGTGGTTGTATCCAAGTTATTGCAAGCTTGAGTAATCACACACTAATTTTCTTTGGTGAGACTAATGACTTGGGATTTGGTGAGATTAGTCTCCTGAGATCATTCAATCTGATATGATCACATTTCAAAATTTGGAGGCATTAAAGTGTTTGAAGTTGGAATGAAAATATAGTGAATGGACTTGAAAAACCGTAGAGTTTTAAATAGTAAATAAAAACATTTTTTTAATAGATACTTATACTTCTATGTCTAAAACTGTGAGCCCATTTGATGCCAGCCGTTGGTAAGAACGATCCTGAGACTGACACTAACCTTCACTAATATCCGCCTGTGAAAAGAATAAAGCAAAAGCAAACCCCAAACATTCAACAAGAAATATATAAAGTAAACACGATTAAAAAGTTGAAGTAGCCTGGTCTACTCAACTTATGGCTTACTTCACAATTTTGTTCCTATTGATTGGACAAGCACTCATGCTCAGGAAGGACTAAACCCTATTCTTATTTATCTGAGAACTCAGTATATATATATATATATATATATATATATATATATATATTTCTTTATCTGAGAACTCAGTGTATATATATATACCTATACTTTTTTTTTTTTTTTTTGTTCAAATATACCTATACTTTTTTGTTATTAATATTAGTAATACTTTTTTAAAAAAATTGATAAACAATAGAAGCAAACAAAGGGGACAAATCACATTGGGTGTGGTTTAAAACAGAGAAGCACAAAGAAAAGATGTGTGGTTGGCCGTGATTAAAGTGACTCTCTGACTCAATGCACCAGGCTTGAGAGCTCAAGTCTACTACTGCATTTAATTTCTTTAATTTTCTTCTGTAGTTAATGTGTTTTCAGTGCTCCCTCTTGTGCTTTTCCTAACTTCAATTTGTTTTATCTAGAGAAAATAACTTCTAACCACATATCACCTTCATCTATCAATCGGATACTCCATAACCACAAGTTCCAGTTAACAAGAAAGGGAAACCTTTAGCAAAAAAAAAAGAAAGGGAAACCATATACTAAAAATTAGATTGAAATGGTTACTAGGCTTTCTATAGATATGTATTGGGCTTTATAACAAATGGGCCCATTATGCAAGCTGTCTACACGTCGAGTATAGCAAGATGGGCCGACACGTTGTGTTTCTGTTCCGACATTTTGCAACCAAACAATTCTGTTACTGTCTGTTTCCAGAACTTCTCCCCGGAGACGTAAGGAGAAATAGCCACCAAACGATCTAGGGATCTTTACGGTTCTGCGATTCGCCGGTGAGTTTTTTAATTAATCCAATTTCTTCTTTGATTTCCTTAGATGTTTCACGGTTCAATTAATCGGTATAGATTTTGATAACCGGCTTCAGTTTGATCAATCCTTGTCCTTTAAGCCACTAGAACTAGTAATAAACCTAAAGTTTGCGTCTTTGATCTATTCAAGATTCTTACAGGTTGATTTGACTTTGATAATCTTGAAATGTTCTGTGTGGGTTTATGTTTTAAGAACAGATAGTTGAAAGCTTTTTCAAGAGACTTCAATGGTGAGCCAAGGAATGGTGTCTCTCACCAAGTCTCTATGCATCACAACTCCAAGAATCCGCCTCAAGAATCCCAAGATGATGCAGAACCTAAAGTCCCGGTCTTCTCATCATCTCCGTGTCTTATGCACAAAGATGTCTCAGTGGGAACCATCACCTTTCATCCGTTCTTCTTCTGCACAAGAAGCTGGTAATATAGTATTAGAAAAAACCGCAAATGTGTTCGAGTCTATCGTATCCGAAACTGCAGAGGAGGAGGAGGAGGAGAAAGTAGATTCGTCTCAAACTACCAACTCTCACCAAGTTGAGGTTTTTAAATGGCCAATATGGCTATTAGGTCCATCTGTTCTACTCACAAGCGGCATGGCACCTACACTATGGCTACCGTTGTCATCGGTTTTCGTCGGTTCGAATGTGGTTAGTGTGCTTTCCTTGATCGGTTTGGATTGTATATTCAACCTCGGAGCTACCCTTTCTTGTTGATGGCTGACTCTTGCGCACGTCCTAAAGATCCATCAGTGTCCTGCAAGAGCAAACCACCGTTTAGCTACAAGTTCTGGAATGTTTTCGCTCTCTTAACCGGGTTTCTCGTCCCAACGCTACTTCTCTTCGGATCCCAAACCGGTTTACTCGGTTCACTCCAGCCTGAGCTTCCTTTCATCTCCTCAGCTGTTCTCCTCTTCCCCTACTTCATCCTCCTCGCGGTTCAGACGTTGACGGAGATCCTCACGTGGAGCTGGCAGTCACCGGTGTGGCTAGTGACACCGGTCGTCTACGAGGCTTACCGTGTTCTGCAGCTGATGAGAGGGTTGAAGCTAAGCGCAGAGGTGAATGCGCCGGTTTGGGTGGTTCATATGATCCGTGGGCTTGTGTCTTGGTGGGTGTTGATATTGGGGATGCAACTCATGAGAGTTGCTTGGTTTGCTGGTTATGCATCTAGAACAACAAGAGCAAATCAGCAACCAGAATTGTCTGTTGCTTCTAAGTAAAAGATAGATATGTATAACTCTCTTTTACTATATACTCCCTCCGTTTCATATTAATTGTCGTTCTAAGTTTATGCACACATATTAAGAAAACATTTAATTTTATATATTTCCAAAATAAAAACACTATTACCAATACACCTAATCATATATCAATCAATAGAAAAATAAAATAGATAATATTGTCGATAAATTTTGCATTGAAAACCGAAAACGACATTTATTTTGAAACAAAAATTTTTCTAGAACGACAAATAATTCGAAACAGAGGGAATAGTTTTTTTATTGTTGGTAAGCTGGTGATAATAGGCAAAAACATATTCCTCTATGGCTGCATTAGTTAGGTATATATATGTCGTTGTTGTTCGTTTCGTATTTTTATTATAAGAACAAAGAAGACTTGTTTTGAACCGAGGTCACTTTATGTATCAGTGCTACTACTATTCTACATATAGAATATTTCATAGTACAGAACAGAGATATCACACAACGTCTTTTGAACTGAAACATGTCAAGTGCTTTATGCATCATGAGTATTGTGTTTCTCTTCTCCCATTCCGACACAAATATAAAGAAATGAATAACTCAATACGAGCTGCTGGCAGCGGCTTTTGCCTCCAGTGCAACAGTAGCTACTGTTGTACTGGAGGCAAAAGCCGCTGCAACCTTGGAGGCAGCAGCTGCAGCTTTGGCGGCCTCAGCAGAAGCAATAGCGACATGGACCGGCTTGACTGCTCTGGAGAGGAAAACTGATGCATACTGGCAATGTATTTTAGCTTCTCTGATTTGACCTATTGGCAGTCTTTGCAACCTCAGTAGAAGCTATGGCAGTGGCTACCGCCAACATTTCTGCTAGGGCTGCTGAGGGTAATCATGTCTTGACTACCATTTATTAGCAGCAAAAGATATAGTGACCATGAACTATAAGAAATAATCTGAAAACTCACCAATGAACAATATATGTACATAATGACGTATAATACATTTCTATTTCAATTTATGTGATGGTATTTTTATGAAATCAAGATAAATTGTATAAATGTTTACATTTTTTTAGTCTATGCGCATTAACATTAAACACCAAATAAAATAAAACAGAGAGAGTATATAGTAAAAAAAATTTAAATGTTTGCATCATTCATGTTAATGTTATGATAAATATGAATCTTGTAAATTCTCAGATTCAGAATTTAAAACTTGGATTTTCGAATATTAATTACTCAAAAAGAGTTTTAAGTTCTCTCAAAAAAACAAGACTCTAGACCAGATTAATTTTTGGTATAAATTTGTTGGTGGTTTATTCATTTCTCCTCAAAACCATGGAATAAAAATATTGATTTTCTTTAAAATCTCAGCTGATGAGGATAGGAGTCCAATAAAAAATTGTTTGACAGAAATATACACATTAGTCCAAAGAAGACATAGAAGGCTTCTCTCTCCTCTCTTAGATAGGTTTCTCTCTCGAAAACTACCTCTTACTAGACACAAATCATTCAGAGGATAGAATTTGATCAGAGAAGGAGAGAGCAATTGAATATCGGTTGACGAGTTCTTAGGCAATTGTCTGATGTGTTAATTTATTAGTGGCTCATTTCAATTTTTTCCTCTAGAAAATGGATTAAATAAAAAAAAACTAAAATCATATGGGGATGTTTGAATGAGTTGTTCCTAAACTGAATTTTGTAGTTTTTTCTGTCATCTGTTAGATTAATTTAACAATTGAATAATCAAGTAAGAGTAGCATATACAAAACACAGACCAAGATAATGATATGCTCAAAACAGCCAAGCAAACTAAACCCTTCTCACCCAAAAATAAAGCAATGCCCAAAATCATAGAAAAGAAACATTGATCCATTCCCCAAAAAAATCCTATTATCCAAACCAAAAGAAGCCCCAACTTCATAGAGGGAGCGGGTTCCTCATTCATAAAGAACTTTGCCATCCAACGTGGTAGTCCTGCAGCTATTTTGTAGATTTTGTTATATAAATTAAAAAAAAAATCTTAAGGGTGGGCAAAAAAATGAAACTGAACCAAACCAAATTGATCCAACCGAACTCAAACCGATCCAAACCAAGCCAAACTCTATGTCTAAACCATTTAATCCGAGACTATATCAACCCAAATGGTTCAGTTTGGTTTGGTTTTAATCCGAATCAAACCGCAAAACCGAAATATTTTTAGTTAAATTAATTAAATATACTAATAATTTTATAATTTAATATATATATATATAACCATTTAACCTAAAAAACTAAACAAAAATTTATACATTTTACTTCTAAATAATAGAATAATATAACTAAAATAAAATAAAAGAATTTGAATCTCATACATTAACAACAAAACCATATGATTTCATACTAAACACCGGCAAGCACTCAATTATTACTATTGTTCTTCTTTCAGTATAATTGGAAGAAGATGGCCAGTTCCCCTCGGTGGTCAAAAGTATGGACAGTTGGACTTGTGGCAATATTGGTTTCATTTTGCGATATAATTGCATCAAGACACATTTTCTTTCCTCGGTGGCAAGGTATACATTGTCTATGGGATTATGGTAGATAAAACCGTTTAGACTTTTGAGTGTTAGCTATGGTTTTGTGCATCGATTAGTAAAGTTGTGCGCTTTCAGGCATTCGGTAAGACCAGTGCCGGCCCTGAGATTTTGGGGGCCTATTGCATTGTCTATGTAAAAAAAAAATTTGGAGGCCTAAAAAAATTTTTTGGGGCTTATGTCGATATAATTTTCTTCAAAATTTTTGGGGGCCTGTTGCAAATGTTTCATTACGCATTGCTCAGGGCCGGCCCTGGGTAAGACCCCATGAGTCCAAAGAAGATATGGGAAGGAGCTGTTGCAGGACTTGTTGGTTGGATTGCCATTACCAGTTTCTCTCCAAATCTATGTCATGGCCTCAGTCTCTTGTCAGCAGCACCAATAGCTTTTGGGTTCGTAACCTCTTTTAATCGGTCTTCGGTCTTCGGTGACTTAACCGAGTCAAAGATCAAACGTGAGGCGGCTGTCAAAGACTCAGGGGGACCGTGGACATGGTAATATTATGAAACAGACCAGTTATTGTTCTAGCCATAATGTATTCTTTAACCGGTTATTATACTCGTTCGTAAGGGTTCATGGAGTTTGATTCTACTGTTACTAGTAAGAAACCCATTATTAGAGCTTCAAGAAGACTTACATTTCCCTCCACAACAGTGAAATCCAAGTAAGGATATAGTAGATGATAGTGATGTGGCTGTATGTATCTTCTGGTTGTAGATGAAGCTTCCGGTTTGTATACAACATTTTGGTTCAGTGCAGACCGGTTCGGTAGAGCGTTTTTTTCTCTAGAAAATGGATTAAAGAAAAAAAGGATTGAAATCATGTGGGGATGTTAATGTATGCGTTGTTCCCAAGCAGACCCTTGTAGATTTCGTTATATAAATAAAAAAAATATCTGAATGAAAAAAGAAACAATAAAATGAGTAATCAAATTATCAATGATAATAAAAGGTGCGGTAATTAAGAAATGATTGGGAAGAGGAAAGACATGGGTGAGAGATCTTATTGTTATCGGTTACAATAAAGAATGTTACCTCCACAACTTCACTGCAGAATCTCAACAGCAGCTGGGTTTATACGTATAAAGTGGTTAATACTTTGATTACCATGTGATTTCATACTGCATTGGACTAAAGCAAAACGATACTTATATATATATATATATATATATATATATATATATATATATATATATCATTTGATTGGCTAATAACATCACAATCAAAGATTAAACAACACATTAAAACTCGATAAAACCCACATTAAAAAGCTAAAAACAAAGACTTTATTTTAATTTTTACTAACATGTCCAAGCTGAGACAGCAACAAGTTGTGTCTTCTGCCAACATAACACGAGCGAAGTAGTACTAGTTGAAGAAGACGAAGACTGTCTCTTCTCCAGATGAAACCCTCTCATCGGATTCCTCTGCAGCAAATACTCCGCCTGAGTCTCCGCCGTCTGACTCATCGCCACCGGAGTAAACCCGCATTGCTCAAACAAGCTTCCCCACGGCGGAGTTTTCTCCATCCAACGGTAACGATTACTCAACACTCTCTCTATCCACGGCTGCACACAAAACCTCTCAATACTCGTAACAGCTTCCTGACTACTACTCGGTGACTCGAGAGACTCGAGGAGAGACGCGTAGTACTGAAGCGCGTCGATCACAACGTTGGGAAACGGCGCGTCGGGGATAGTGTCCGAGCAAACGACGACGTTTGGAGAGATTTGTTTGAGGAAACGGAGGATAAACGGGAGGTAACCGGAGATAACGGAGCTGATCGGGAGATTCACTGCGATTGCTTCTTTATCAGACGATCGGAGCAGAGAGAGAGGTGGGTTCAGGAGAGTCTCCATGTTCATTAGCTCCATCTCGAAGGCGACTCCGGCTTCTCCGGCGAAGGCTCTGAGATTCTCCTCCGTGAATCTGAGCTCGAACTCGTCGGAGACGGTGGAAGGAGAGGAGAAAGATGTAACCTTTAGCGATAACGGAGCTGATGAAGACGATCTGTTCCCGAGTTCTTGGATGAGAGACGACCATTGAGAACCGTAACCCACGTCGAAATCGACAATGCGGATCCGGTCGAACCCTTGGGAAGACTCGAGGATGGTCTGGTTTGAGGTGAAGTTGACGAAATGGAGAAACGGCGACGTTTCGGAGAAGGCTCTGTGAGCTGCGATTTTGAGGAACAGAGGGAGAGACGGTTGTGGTGGTGAGTGTTGGAGTAGAGATTGGAGAGATTCTGTTACGTACAAAGCCGCTCTTTGAAACGGAGGCTTTGGATTAATGTTGCTGTTGTTAAGGTTGTGATTGAGCCGCGCCAATATCCCTTGCGCGAGAACGGGTGGTGACCCGTTTCCAGTTCCGGTTAACTCCGCCGCCGCGTTGAAAAGCTGCTCGGTGATTACCGCTGACGACTCCACGTGGTAGTCTTCTTCGGTGGTTCCGGCTAGCTTCGGCGGGGCGAGAAACGGGTGACCCGGATCCGAGAACGGGTGACCCGGATCCGAGAACGGGTGACCCAACTGGTGGGAAACGGGTTGACCCGAGTTGAATCTTTTGGCAGGAGGAGACGACCCGCCGGAGGATAAACACGGGTTCGGGTAGATCCGAAACTTCACGTCTTCTTCTTCAGGTGGTGGAAGGTCGAGAGGGAAGCTGTAGCCGAAGAGCGGATTCGGGTTATCGATAACCGGGTCGGATCCAGAACCCGGGTCGAAACCCATGAACTCGGAGCCCGGATCCACCACATCGCCGCCCATGATGAGTCTAAGAATGCTCTCCTCTTGTCCGGGAGAGCCGGAGAGAACTCCGTCGAGATCCTCGAAAGTCATCTGATCGCATTTCCCTTCGGCGGCGCCGCCGCCGCTGGGACCACCGTGGGAGGAAGACAGCGTGGTGGTGGTTGAGGAAGAGAGGAAGGGGCTTGTGCTTCTGTTGGAGTCTAGAACAGAGGTGGGCTCGCTACCATTGTTATTAACACCGACAACGCTGCAGAGATCTTCGCGTGTTCCGTAAGAAGAAGAATCTAAGAAACCTTGTAGTTCCTCAAAGGGCATGACCAATCTAAGAGAGAACAAACGAAACCCTAGATCTCAGAAGAGAAGTAGACGAAGATGGAAGCTTGAATCTGAGATTGGCGCCCACATTTTGATACTAATAATCTTTTGTTCGGTCTCCTTTAGTACAAATAACATACCAAAATGGTGATCTTCATTTCAATGCCTTGTCTCTCTCTCTCGCTCTCTAGATTTTGTTTTTCCCTGTGTGTGTGGTGCCTTGTGTCTGTAGATTTACTTATCTACATCTGTATCATTTCATATTCCCCTCCCTGTTAAGCCTACTCGTATTTACAGCGCGTGATTCTTACTCTCTCTCTGTAGGGATTTTCATTTTGTAATTTTCTTGTATCTTGACTTCGAAATTCGTATTTATGTGATCTTCTTTCTTTTGGAAAATAGTCTGTATTTGTTAAGAAAATATTTTGCGTCTGCATAAAGAGAAAGTTAAGAATAAGATTCAGACTCTACTTGCACTATTCAGACTTTGATTTACCATTACTGTTTTATTTTCTCATTGAATTTATAAGCCATTACGACGCTCAGTTGGAACTGTCGGGGTTTGAGGAGCATCCTGACAGTTCGACGTCTGGAGGAAATGTGTCGTGAGCATTTCCCTGACTTCCTGTTTCTCCTAGAGACTAAAAACTCTAGTGATCACGTAGAAGGCTTTAGAAGATCGTTGGGTTACGACCACAGTTTTTTGGTGGATCCAGTGGGTCTTAGTGGTGGTTTGGCTCTATTTTGGAAGAACACGTACGAGGTAGTCATCTTGTCATCAAGTGATAGGATCATTGATACAAGAGTAAAGTACAGAGGTCGTGAGTTCTTCATATCTTTCATATATGGTGATCCGGTTCGTCACAAACGTCAAATAGTCTGGGATAATTTAAAGACTATAGGCTTGAACAGGAACGCTGGTTGGTGTCTGGTTGGGGATTTTAATGAGATGATGAACACCTCAGAGAAGAGTGGTGGACCTGTTAGAGAAGAGTCATCCTTTTATCCTTTCAGAACAATGGCTCGGGACTGTCGCATCAAAGAAATCCCCAGTTCTGGTGATAAGTTATCGTGGGTTGGAGTTAGAGAAGTTATAAACAACGGTGTGAAGGAGAATGTGTGGGTGCAATGTAGACTTGACAGAGCGTTTGGGAATGCTGAGTGGTTCCGCCTCTTCCCACGATCACACACCCATTACCTAGAGAGACTTGGATCTGATCATAGGCCCATATTGACGAATGTCGCAGGAGCTGGCCCTAGGCATCTGGGTCGCTTCTTGTATGATAAACGTTGGAGTAACAAGCCGGAAGTAGCGGAGATAGTTCGTCAAGGATGGAATGCTACACATCTCAACAGTGACAGCTCTGTCTCGGACCGTATAGTTTCGTGTCGAAAGGCTCTCTCTAAATGGAAACGCAGTGAAACTAGTAACTCAAAGAAGATGATACATAAAATGCGTACTGAGTTAGAGATAGAAGAAAAGAAGCCTGCTCCTAATATGCCAAGATTGATATTTCTGAAACTTGAACTTGCTAAGCTTTTTCAAGAGGAAGAGGAGTACTGGAAGCTTAGAAGCAAGAACAACTGGTTGCAGGCTGGCGATAAGAACACAAAGATCTTCCATGGATGGGTTAAGACAAGAAGGATGAAGAACAACATCCCTAGTCTTTTTGACTCTAATGGAGTAGAACACACGTCAGAGGAGGCTAAAGGGGATATCGCTATCCAATACTTCACTGAGCTTTTCACAAGCTCTCGTCCCACTGATGCAGCAGAGCTGTTACGAGACTTCTCCCCGAGAGTGACAAATCAGATGAATGCATCCTTAACCAAACCGGTCTCTGTTTCAGAAATTAAAAATGCAGTCCAAGCGATCAAAAGTGACAGTTCTCCAGGAGCAGATGGGATGTCAGGCCACTTTTTCCAGCATTTCTGGTCAACCATTGGTCCTCAAGTGACAACAGAGGTTCAGAGTTTTTTCGCGGAAGGTGTGATTCCGCAAGATTGGAACTACACACAACTTTGCTTGCTGCCTAAGAAACCAAACCCGTCTCTTATGACAGACCTGCGTCCGATTAGCTTATGTGCAGTCTCATATAAGATAATATCCAATATCTTATGTGCGAGATTGAAAGGCATCCTTCCTGCTCTGGTCTCTCCGACTCAAGGAGCTTTCGTCGCTGGTCGTCTGATCTCAGATAATTTGTTGATAGCACATGAGATGGTTCATGGGTTAAAAACAAATCCAAACTGCAAAGGAGATTATATTGCTATTAAAACCGACATGTCGAAAGCTTACGACAGAGTTGAATGGGGCTTTTTGGAAGTCCTACTGCAGCGTATGGGCTTTGATAGTAAATGGATACAGTGGATCATGCTTTGCATCAGATCAGTCACTTACACGGTCTTGCTCAATGGTCAAACCTATGGATGTATCACACCGGAACGTGGCATTCGCCAAGGTGATCCACTCTCTCCATTTCTCTTTATACTTTGTGCGGAGGCGTTGGTTCATGTGATGAACAGAGCAGAAGTCCAAGGTGATCTTACCGGAATGAAGTTAACCAAGCAGTGCCCTCCTATACAACACTTGCTCTTCGCGGATGATAGCTTATTCCTATGCAAAGCAACACTTAAGGAGTGCTCCAACTTCCTACACTGTCTTGCGCTGTATGGTAAAGCCTCTGGTCAGGAAATTAATTTCCAAAAATCATCCATCACTTTTGGAGCGGACATAGACCCAGTTATGAAACGGTTGGTTGCAGAGATTCTGCAGATCGAGAATGAGGGTGGTGCGGGGGTCTACTTGGGGCTTCCAGAATGCTTCAGTGGTTCCAAACAGCAACTTTTGGCCTTCATAGGTGAAAAACTAAGCAAACGTTTATCTGGATGGTACGCCAAGACGCTATCACTTGGGGGGAAGGAGATTTTACTAAAGTCTATAGCTATGGCACTTCCCGTATACGCCATGTCTTGTTTTCGCTTGACCAAACATCATTGTCAAAAGATAATGAGTGCTATGTCAGCTTTCTGGTGGAACGAATGCAGTGACAAGAACAAAATTCATTGGGTATCTTGGCCAGACTTATGTAAGCCAAAGGAAGTAGGAGGCTTAGGCTTCCGTGATATTGAGGATTTCAATCAAGCCCTGTTGGCCAAACAAGCCTGGAAGATTCTTAATGAACCACAGAGTCTCCTAGCTAAGGTCCTTAAAGGAAGATACTTTGCAAACAAAGACTTTCTAGAATGTGGCAAAGGCTATAGGCCATCATATGCTTGGAGGAGCATTTTATTTGGACGAGAGCTTTTGCAGCAAGGTCTGATCAAATCCATTGGCACTGGGGAGAATACATATGTTTGGTGTGACAAATGGATCATGGAAGAGACTCCTAGGCGACCCGTCAACAAACAACTTCTTATAGACATTAATCTCAAGGTGTCTTCTTTGATTGACACCACTGGCAATTGGAACATGGAAATGTTAACAGAGTTGTTTCCTCCAAACGAAGTCGTAAGGATCAGGCAGATGACTCCAGGGAACTTCAGAGACGGCTATACATGGGCTTTCTCCAAGCATGGAGCTTACACTGTTAAAACAGGGTTCGATTTTCTATCGAAAGCAAAAGTGAAACCTTTGAGCACACTTTCATTGCGGGAACAGTCACAGATAGCTTTAAAGAAACGAGTCTGGAAAATACCCACCCTCCCGAAGATTAGGATGTTCTTGTGGAGAGCTATATCTGGTGCTTTGGCGGTTGCTGAACGGCTTACATCTAGAGGCTTGCAAGTTGACACTTCTTGTAAACTCTGCAACAATGGCATTGAATCAATTAATCACGTATTGTTTCAATGCTCCACAGCTTCTCTTTTATGGACGGAGGCAAGAATAGAACCGCATCCAGACAGGTTAAGTGTTTCACTTGAAGAAAATTTGTTGTTCATCTTCAACGTGATGGAAGACAAGACAAAGTCTCTGACGACAAGACGCTCTGTTCCTTGGGTATTATGGACGATTTGGAAGAATAGGAATTCTATCCTCTACGCAGAAACACAAGATTCCACCGGGAGACTTATACGATTGATGATGGAGGAAGTGGAGCTCTGGTTTGCGCTGAACAGTCCTCAAACTGAAAACTCTCTCGCTAACCCACGAGTGGATGTATGTGATAAGTGGTCTGCTCCTGAGGAGGGTTTTCTTAAGTGTAACATCCATGCAAATTGGAGAAACTCATATTTACATAGTGGAGTTGCATGGCTCACGAGAGATCATCAAGGGAACGTAGTTCATCATGCCCGTGATGCGATCACGTTTGCTCCTGACCGTCTGGTGGCAGAACTCAGATGCGTGATATGGGCTCTACTAAGCTTACGAGACTTAGGAATAACAAGGGTGATATTGGCGCTGGATTATCAAGAGGTGATCGCTGCTATTAAGGCTCCGCACCTTTGGCCAAAATTCAGAGGTTTGCTGGATCGAGTCAGAGAGCTAACGGAATCTTTTGAGAGTTTAACTTTTGAAGGAGAAAAGATCTCAGCTAATGGTATTGCGAGAGATATAGCAAAGAGTGTTCTGCGGGATGGAAGATTCCAATCATACTTGGCCTTGGGTGGTCCCTCTTGGCTTCATGATCGGATAATGAGAGAAAAGAATGGAAATGGCTTTTGATTCTTATTTAGAATGTTGCCATTATTCCTGTTATTGGTTTGCCTTGGTTGTCAAGGTTGGTTTTTGTAAACCGGTTTTTCACTCCTGTTTTTGATTAATAATAACTCCAGACGTTCAAAAAAAAAAAAACTAGGACTGGGCAAAAAATCCGAACCCGAAAAACCGAACCGAACCCGATCCGAAAAAGTAGCACCGAACCCGAACCGAAATTGATTAAATATCCGAACGGGTTCAAAATTTCGGTATTTAAAAAACCGAAACCGAACCCGATCCGAACCGAAATATTTTGGGTACCCGAATGTATCCGAAATAAATTTATATAGTTAAATATATACATTGTTTTTATATATAATGTATATTAAAAATATTAAAAATATATAAAATACCTTTAAGTTTTCTAAAATACTCGGAAAATTTAAAGTATATAGAAAATCTATCTTTGTGAAACAAAAATTAAATCTAGAAAATTCTACTTTCGGGAACGGAGGTAGTATTTATGAAGGAAATCAAATAGCTATAAACCACCAAGGTTGGAACTGTTGGTGGTTTGTGGGTATGAACGAAGGGGAGACATTGCTTATATGATTGTCATAAAGCCAATTCCATGTTTCTATTTTTTCCTAACCAAAAAAGAATAGATTAGTCATATTAATTGGATATTGCAATAATAAGAGACATGTTTTTTTCAACACAAACAAGAAAACGCCATGTGAACTTCCACCATCTTTGTAATCTGCCTAACAACATGTATTGTACTAGATTATAGATTTTCTGCTTTTTGTTATGTTTTACGGTTTAAAAATACCAATGGGGTGTATTTAATTCCTAGCTGGACTGGCTAAAGGAAAGACATATATAGACCGAATGTTACCTTGCATACATATTACATACTCGTGATTGGGTTGCACTTAAACAATTAACACGGCTAATATGATGCAAGAGAAACACATTACATTTAGTGTGATCAACGGAGGATGTAACTAGTGAGATTATCTATATATATAAAGAAAAGGTGTCTCTCTTTTTAGAGAGCCACGTCACTAAATGAGTTTCTCATGACCCGACACGTGTCCAAACGGCAACCCCATCCGCGTTTCACTTAAAATCTGTTTTGATATTTGGGCTTTGACAATTAAAGCATAATTTACGGATAATTTTGGTAGCTTTGTATAATGTTTTGCATTTGGGCTTTCGGGATGATTGGCCCAGAGCCATGACCACGCTTCTTTGTCTTCAAAGCCGACATTCTGTTAATCATTTCATCTTCTTCGTCGTACACTAAAACTGAACTGAGTAACGGATTCGCCAAGATTTATGCTGAAGCCATAAACTTAACATTTAATCTTCGACCCCACTACTTCTCATCACATCACAACCTTCGATCTCTTCGGATTCTTCACGATTTGGAGATATAAATAAGCGTTTCTGCGAGCTAGGTCGTGGTGGGTTCGGAGTGGTCTACAAGACGAGTCTCCAGGATGGCATTCAAGAAACTGACCTTTTCGGGTCTGATAAAGTCGCAGGAGGAGTTCGAGAGCGAGATAAGAAAACTCGACAAGCTGTGAGGCACATGGATGTCGTTGAGATCAAAGGGTACTACTGGACGCGACCGCTGCAGCTCCTTCTCTATGAGTTTGTATAGACTATGAGTTTGTAATTTCTAGAGAGAGAGTTTTCTCTCTGTTTCTCTCTCTGTTCTCAAATCTTTATATCTTTCAAAGAGAGAGAAAACTTGATTTTCTTTTCCGGCTCATGTTCATAATAATATAATGAATCGGATCTTTTGTTTATAGTTTACCTCTTCTTTTTGTTTCTCTTCATTGGTTTTCAATCTAATCTTTTGTGGGAGAGAAGAAGAGTAATTTTTAGTGGTTTGTTGTGGTTTCAAACTAAAACTGAAGCAGTTCTTCACTTCTTTCATCTCTTAACTTTGGTTTTAGCTTGATTTTAATAAAGTTTCGACCTTTATGGTTCGAAGTTTTGTTTCTGATCTGTGATCAGATTTCAATTCCGTTCTGGAGTCGGAAAGCTATCGTGCCATATAGCTATTTCAAATACCTATTCTTTAATTTCTCTTAGCACTCTCTTTCATGTTTCAGAGAGTAATATTGTGGTCTTCAAGCGTCAATCCTGAGTGCGTAGTTGTTTTCGTGGAGTGTTATGATGTGTCTGGGGAAGCTTATACAGACAGGGACGAGTGCGTTTGCCTGACTTGGCGTGAATGATTCAGCATCATTCTGGGGATAGCGAGAGGTCTTGCTTATCTGCACGGGAGTAACATCACTCACTACAATCTGAAAGCAACGAACATGCTCATAGACGCAGCCACATGGGAGGCAAAAGTCTCTGACTTTGGGCTGGCCAGGCTATTGGCCTCGGCGCTGGTATGCTTTTGAAACTGCAATAAGACAATCTTGGTATATATGTTCTGTATCGATAATGTGTTGCATATGGATATATGTATGTATAGGTGATTCAACCGGAAGAGTCATTAACGCAGTCTCTTACACAACAGCTTGCTCATAGCAAACACTTCCATCAGGATACTATTCTCTTGCCAAGAACATACCTAGATTCTCAGACTTGCAATTTCCCTCGACGATGGATTTGTTCAATCTAAGGTAATTGCCATAGATTCTGAAGATGTATTGAAAACCCGACATGCTCAATTTTTTTTTGTGTTTCTGTTTTTTAATTTTCAGACACACGGATTCTGGAGAATGATCTCTAAAGAGAAGATTTAGAGCCTAATAAACCATGTGTTGTTTTGTCTTCTTATTAAAACAGGTTTTCGGAGAGCTTTGGTTCATTTGTCTTCTCTTTCTCTCTTCGTATAGCTTTAGAGCATCTTTAGTATATATTTAATCTTTAATTTCTAATACTAATTTGGATACATATTCACATCTTCGTTGGTCTGAAACCAGTTTTCAGATGCTTATCCATGTTCACTTTCATAAATATCTGTCTCTGTTTGTTGTTTTGCAGTATTGTATCTGATTTTTTTATTAGTTTTTATTTGGAACACAACACCATCCTACAGGTTTTGACAATTCGACATCTCTATACACTTCGCTGATAAAAATACACAAACACAAATTGAGAAAGCTTTAAAGCATTTAAAAGCCCCGTGTCAATGACCGAACATGTCTGTGGGCAAGACCAATATCATTTGCGACTGAACTGACAGGAAGAATTCGAGAACTTAATTCATTTGAGATAAAAGCGTATATCTTGCCATTCCAAGTCCGTAATCGACTAATCGTCATTGCTTCATGGACAAGAAGCTCCTCTGTAACCTGCAACATGAACTCAAAAATATCAGCGTATGGAAGTAAATTTCGAAATGTGCCGGCTATAGTAAGTAGAAGTATATCATGATCGATTTATTTATGGTGAGAACACATTGCATAGAATCCATATCAGTCGACTTTTTATCATTCCAAGTTAAACTTCATCCCAAATTTGATATAAATTAGAGAAAGTCACTGTATTATTAATTATCCCCCTTGAGTTTCACAAGATTTTAATAATTCTCATCCAAGGATTTCTCAAGAAGATTGCATGGCGGCCCGAAGAAAGAAAAATGTTAATTAAGATGTCTAATATAGTTAGATCGATAAATTTATTTTATCACTAAACCAAAAATAACTGATTTATATTTGGAAACGATAATTCAATTATTCTAAAGCTATTAAAAATAAGTTGTAAATAATTTTTTTTCCCATACAAACTTGAATGAACAAGATAAAATATTGTTTAATCATATCAAAAATTTAATTAACTTTTTATTCATGTAGCTTGCTTTCTTGAATATAATTTTCAGTTCTGATAATTCAAAAATGTGAGTACAAATAATTTTAGTTTGTTCATCATGAATAAAAAGGAAAATTTTCATTCACCTACCATTATATATTTGTGTTATCGGTTCATTGTATATTTAAGATATATTTAAATACAAATGAAACAAAAAAATTAAAAATATAATTCAAATAATAATGAAAAAAAATCGTAGAAAGAAACATCATCTCGAGAATAATCACAAGCATAACTATGTTGCATTTATCACAAATTTATTAACAGTATATAACGAGCACAATACAAATCCAAATGATCAAGAAGTATGTAGTTAAGTATGAGGGTCCTCAACACTTATCCAATAAAAACTCTCCCCTTTAAACAAACGGCATCAATATGAATTGAAATAACTATTTTTTTGTCAGATCATAGATCTATGTGTTAAATTATAATATAAAAATCTTATAATAAATATTTAAAATGTGATAAAATTAGCAAACATCACGCGTGAAACACGAAAATATGAGATAACAAATATATTATATATACAAATGCATAATTGTAATATTAAAAATTTAAGTGACGAACAATTATAATTTTAATTAGGTATTATAATTTAAAGAATACATACAACTTAAATTAGACTAAATATTTTGAAATATTTAATAAATGTTTTGATATATTTCAGTTACCAACCCGCCCGCAGGGCGGGCTAACCCTAGTACTAATATAATATATTTTGCTTCTCTATTCGAAATGTCCAAAAATTTCCAAATAATTACTTAGTAAAAATTGTTTAGATCGTACATGTTCACTTTTATAAATGTGAAAGAATACGAGTGAGGTAATCATATTCAACATTCAAATGGCTACAGCTACTTAACGTTTTGTAGATACAAACAAGAAAACGAAATGTAAGTCCCTTCATATTCACCACCTCTCTATAGACTCTAGTCACCAGCTAAACTCTTTTTTTCTTTCTTACTTAGGGTCTAGTTGGTATTTTAGGAATAGAGTGGAGTAAAAAAATATGAAAATAATATAGTAAAAAGAGAAAAAGGAACAAGTAACATAACTGCTATTACTCTGATAATTTTTTTTTTGTAACTATTTTTACTCTGATAAATTATAGAGTAAAAAATAAGTGTGTACTTGTCTTCGTTTCAATAGTAACTAGAGTAATATAAAAAATAGTGTTACAAGGGTTACAACACTTGATTGATAGAAATAATACAAAATTTAGAGTAAATATTTACCCCATAATGACCAATCAGTCACAGCCTAGAAGATTTAATTGTTTCTGGTCAAGAAATTTTCAATTGTTATGTTCAAAAGGGGGTAACTTAAATAAATATCCAAGTCACAATCCATAACAAGGACCGTTTAATTTTTGTATATAACAAATTATGTTATTTTGTTGGTTTATTATTGGTTATCAATGCTTATTTATGATGCACATTGCTACACAAAACCAATAAACCTGGTTCGAATATAAAAATATATAGCGACGGCGGAAACAAAACATAAAGTAAAAGATAGTGAATAGATCGTATATGAGCTTATAATCTGTCATGACAACAACCAACAGAACCATGTAGTATTAACCTTATGTTTGCTGGTCAAACTATATAATATTAGTGATTGACACATTATTAACGTCCCTAAGTTATAATTTCTAAAATCTAGAAACAGTTGACACCAAATAATTAGACGAACAAACCCGACCGGGGCATGGCAGTATTGTTAGTCTATCTATCTTATTAAAACAGAAACATTACAACTTCTTCTAGGTGGATTTTAAAGTTGGACCTTATGTAATTAATGCTATATTAATCTACTTATTATTAGACATACATTTTTATAAATAATTAATATCAACCATTACCATAGTTTTTCACTTCTTACCTTATTATTATATCCACTACGCATGTTTCCTTATATTGCATATATTTTACTATAATCTAGGTACATCCACTAGCATATTATACTATAAGATAGATTATTAATAATACATCTACTAACATATAATACTATACGACAGATTACTAATAATACAATATATCATATGTATTCATTAACTTGCATCTATCGATATTACTATATTATATTATACAGATTACTAATAATACAATATACTATGAAGACGACTAACTCTATACTTTGAACCTATAAACTATGATTAACTAATTTATACCAAAAATGATATTACTGTTACAAATTAATTTTTATAAAAATTATTTATAGTAGCAATTTGTTATATAAGATAAATTTAATCAAGACCCAAATCTTTTTTTTTCCTGTTCAGAAAAAAAAACCTACGAATATATACCATTAAGTTAGCCAAAAATCTTCCGAATAAATAGTAAATCTCACTAACCCCAAAAAAATGAATTAAAAATATAATAAAAGATATTATGTTTGAAATTTAGCTCACTGGGTCGGGTATAAATCTGTTCATTTCAGGTATGAGTTTTTCGGGTTCTCAACATTTGGATCTAAGTAGGTTTTTGATTTTATTTTTTTTTTTTTTTTTTTTAGTTTGTCAAAAAAAGGTATTTGATTTTTTTTTGTCCTGGTCGATTTTTTTTGGTTCCGGATCATTATAACTTTTTATATTATAAATCTTAAATAATATACAACATGTATATAAAAAATACGAATCAAAAGATAAACCCGCGCAGGCGCGCGGGTCATGATCTAGTTTTATTTACAAGGAGTTCCTCAAAATTATTTGATTATTAACAATATAAGGTTACATCAGCTTTGAACTTATGTCGATATCGTTCTAGAATTCAAATCAATACTATTAATTTTGGAACATGACCGGTTGATAAAGGTCATATCCACCTAATAATATAAATACTTTTAAATATATAAACCGTTTTTCATCTATGTAACTACCAATTAATAGTATAAATAGTTTCTAATTTTTCTTTTAGTTCCAACTTTTTCGGCCCTACATATAGGGACAGTTACACGATTGAATATAAATGACTAATACGTGCTTGACTAACTTATAATAGTTGATGGTTACAAATAATGTCAAGTTATACGCCACTGTCAAGTTTTAGAAATTCATGATAATTAATTATTTATCATACTAGAACACTACAACCAATTCTTCTACTTATAATATTTAGTTTTTTTGGTTCATATTTTTGGTTTTATAATTAGCATATCAAATATATAATTTAACATTAGCTTTAATGTTTTTTTCAATTATTTACAAGAAACTACCAAATTTAAAATTGAGATCCATATATAATTTTAGTAAATTTTTAAAAATTCAGTTAATATAATATGGTCATAATTAAAATCATTATATATTTATTTAATAAAAATAAAGTATTTAAAGTTAGTTAATATAATATATATTTTTAAAGAGTATAAGCTTAACCCATTTACATATATGTCTATTAAAAATTATTTTTCAAACAATTTTCAAAAAATTTGTTTGTAGTGGGTTGAATTTGATATTGGTTTTTGGATATAATACTTTAAAAACCGTTCGAGTATATATGATATGTCTAATAGAGTATGAGACTTTGATTTCTGAGTCAATTTTAAATCTGGTTTTCTGGGTACGAATGTTATCGACAAAATACGTTTGGTAACCCGCTTAGAAATATATAACATGTTGCAAACTTTAAAAACAAAGCTAAAAATAATTTATGAAATACATATGGTACAAGTGTATAGTTATGCAATTTGACATATTTAATATAGTTATCAAAATTATATTAAATTAATATTAAACACAAATATAATTATAAACATAATACAAATATAAAAATTAAATTTAAAAAAAAACTAAAAACAAATATACCCGCCCTTTGAAAGGGCGGGTCAAAATCTAGTTTTATATATTAAAACAGAAGTCACCATTTCACTTTATGTATGATTTTTTTAATTTGTATCAACTTTATAAAATTTATTAAATTTTGCGTATGTTATGATATCTTTTCATATCTTATTTTTATTAGAAATGTAAATAAATATTTAAAAGAAGATTCTAATAAAATATTTTTGAAATCACTTAAAATCTTCTTAAAATATATTTTTAAAATTAGTTATTTGAAATTTTAATTATCATCAAATATTATTAAAAATCTAATTCATTTTTAATCTATAAACAAAAAATAAAAATTCTGTAAAATACTTTTATCAGTATCCAAGAATTTGTTTTCTCTATTATGTAAGTCCAGCTTAATTTAATTTTCACATATATTTCAAATTTACAAATAAAAAATAAATTAAAAATACTAATTTATAAATCACACAAAAATTATTATAAAATTGGATAATATATAACATCTAATTTTATTAAATTATTGATAAATTTTATTATATAGTCTACAACATTTTAATATTTAAGAATATTATTATGCTTCAATATATGTTTAGTTATTGTTTAAAATGAAAAATAAAAATTTTATCATACTTTACTCATTTTATAATCATAATTTATCAAATTAACATAATTATTACATTGAACTAAATACGATAAAACTAAACTAAAATGATATATTAATATATTTTATTTTCATAAATAAAAATATTTATATTAAAATAATATGTTGTCAAATGGGCTAACATACTATATAATACATGTAAACAAATTAACATATCTTAAAGTTATATATATACAACAATATATTATCTAAAAATTAATAAGCATAAATAAATAAATATTTGGTTGACAAAACAAAATAATAATAAATAAATATTTAAATATATGATTAATATTAAAAATATATACCCATAATAATGTAAATATATATATAAAAATAAAATCCCGCTCGGTTGAGCGGGTCAAAATCTAGTGACTATTATTAAAGTTTAGGGGGTTTATTGAAAGATAAATTTGTATGGAATTTGTGAATTTTAAAAGTTTATGGATTTTAAAATTACGTGTATTAAGAAAATATATATACATTAATTGCGGCTGACAAAAAAAGTTTTTTTATCAATTGCGACTTCATGGATTTATATTATTTGTTATTTTTATCATTTATTTGGTAAATTTAATATATAGTTAAGAAGTTCTAGAATTTAAAATAAAGTTTAAAATAAACAAATAAATGCTTTAAATTTTTAAAATAAAAAAAATGTTTTAAAAAAGAATTTTAGAATTTCAAAATAAAATTTTGAAAATTGAAAAATTGAAGAAAAAAAAATTATAAAATGAAAAATCAAAAGTAATTAAAAAAATAGAATTCAAAAACCTATAATTCGAAAGTATATTATTTTAATGAAAAAACAATTAAATATAATTATACATTCAAAAAATAATTTTATATAATTTGGGTTGAAAGTGAAAAAGATATTTGGCAAGAATGATTATTTTGTTTTCTAATAAATCTCATAGATACACATGATATTTTGAAAGTCATGTCTTATGAGTAAAAATGAAGAGAATTCATTTTCCAATAACAATAGACTTATTTAAAAATACAAAATTAATAATAACTAAAAAATTTTGAATAACAAGAGATTATAATGGATTTAAAAATTCTCAAACAAATAACAAAAATTGTTAAAATCAATTAACCAATAATTATAGAATCTCAAAATTTCCAAAGTTGATGAGAATTCATTTTAACCATGAAAATTCCCAATACCAATAACATTTTGAACTTTGAAAATGTTTGATTAGCATTTTTAACCATTAAATTGATAATTGTTTCATTAAACACTCAATCTGAAATCGACATATAACCGTTTTAATAATACTACATGTCAATTTTGTACTTAATAAATAAATTAGATTAGATGTGTGATCGAAATATTATTATTTTTTTAACGTCTAAGTAATTATGCTATTACAACAATACAACTCTGCTCTGAATCATCTTATGAGATATATGTTTGATGGTACGTCATATACCAAACTGAAGATCTCTTGTGATCTATTTTTTTCATAATAAGTATCATTTGGTATTTTCTAAGTTTTGAACCCTATACTTCCAGTATAAAAATGTTAATGAACTTTTAATCAAACTATTGGATTAAAGAATTTCCACATCTAAATATTAATTTATAAGTTAAATTGCTAGAAGAAAAAATCAAAATTTAAAGTAGTAGTGAGTTTTAATTTGATGACTTTTATGTGATTTTATCAGAATATATTTTAAGTTTTGGAAATTTAAGGGGTTTTTTTATCCCAGTGATTGTAACTTGTTTTGGGCTTTATGGATCGTTTGACCTTCAATTACCTAACTAACTCTGGGCCTTGGTCCATAGCTAAACCACTAAAATCGTCCTTATCCCTATATACTAAAGCGCAAGTCGTCTTACCAATAGTATTCTGACACATGGAAATTATTTATTTTTTAAAGAGAATTTTGATTAAACAAATTCTGTTCAGTTTTTAAAACTTAAAATACCTAAATGCCTAAATTTTCTCACCACCACGTTGAAGATAAAATCACATTCTGCAACTGTCGAATTAGTTTACTTTTCATTCTTATTAATTTTACTCTCTTCTTCATAGATTCATCCTCTCTTTGTCGAATTCTTCCTCTGATCAAAACAAACTCCACACAAATTTATGATTATTTTTATTTAATTTTCTCAAAATGATCGTTCTTAGTTTATATTCATTTTCCTTTCATTCTCAATTAATAATCTCTTTTGTTCATTTCAGGTTAAAAATGGTACCCGAGTGTGTTCCTGTTTCAAAACTTAAAATTTTAGTAAAGAATGGAAATAAAAGGTTTGCAGCAATCAAGGTAACGAGAAGCATCTCAACTCTATTGTATCTACAATTGAGTATTCAAATCTGTTCTTTCTATGTCATATCTTTATGAAACGACTTATCTTACTTCTGCATTAATAAAAAAAAAACAGAAACAGAAAGAGAAGAGAAAAAAGATAAACAAAACAAAGGAACCATCTCTTCTACAAACATAGAACACGAGCAGAACCGTACATAAATGAAAACAAGTGGTATTCTTAGTTATTATCTGATTCTCTCGCATATGTTACTCGAACTGATTTTTTTTTTTTAGATTTGAAGAAATCATATCCATTGGCTAAACCATAATGATGCAATCAATAGCTACTCTACCGAGGGAAAGGAGGATCAACAAATGTGATTCAAATTTTCTTTATGGCTTGACTATTTCACATATCTACTTTTTCTTATAACAGAGCATATTAACCTATCTACAAACTTTTCGTAAGTCTATTATATAAAAATTTGACTATTTTATATACATGTTTAGTTTTATGAGTTTTTTGTTATATTAGTTTTAGGTAAACTTATTTTAAAGAAGACTTAGTTACAAAAAAATACAAATAAAAATGGATCAAATATGATATTTCTAGGTGATATCCAGCTCCAGAAAATGTATCTAAATAAGTTCAGTTTTGATAAAAAAAAAAAAAACTATTGTAATTTGATTTTTAAGAGATTTAAATGCAAGCAAAGATTTACCCGTGCTTAGCACGGGGGGATAATACTAGTTAAATCAATTAAAGCTTAAAACGTTCCTTAAATCACGTTAACTTGCCGAAGAAACCAAATCAAGTATTACCTCGATAATATTGCAGTAATCAAAAAGGAAAGAGGAATCGCGATGATATATAGTATACACTATACACACACAACACAAGTTTTAAATTCAGTTTTGTTTTTTCATTCGGGTTTGGTTCATTTCCTTTTTTTTGAGAAATAAGAATTTGATCCAACATTTCTGGGTCAGGCCCATAGTGAGTGTTGGGCTTTACCAAGACAATGATGGGTTTTGTTTGTACTCGATCTGAAGCCGACATGGCATTAAAAGACAAATCACATGGAGAAGAGACAGGTGTCGAACATAACGGCAATGGCGGCTTCGGTTTGTGGTTAGGGCATGGATCTTTAGCAAAGCAAACATAAAAGCAGAACGGTGATGGTCCCACGCACACTTGTCTGCTGCATTGTCGGAGCCCACTTTGTTAACATGGACCCACACGTTCTTTGCTCTTTTCTTATTCCCTCTCCATAAATGTTTTCTCCCCGTTGCTCAAAAAAAAAAAAGTTTTCTCCCATGTCATTCGATCCTATTCAATTATTCATACTTAAGTCTAATTTTTTGTTGCATTATTTGATCCTTTTCTTGGAACACTATTGCATTATTCGACAAAACGCCAAATAAACTCTCCTTCGGTTTCACTTGATCATTAGAAATAGATTTTCTTTAGACGGAAAGAAAGGGTATGTTCATTTGATTACTCCATTGCATGAGGGAGTAACATAATCGTCTCATCATGTATAAATGTGTCATTAATTTAACCATGCAAATATTTTCTTTTTTAACACGTTTATATTGTTTCAAGAAAAGTGCCATATCGTATCATTGAAGAAGTTTTCCACCACCATCCGATTAAATCATTGAACGAAACTCATGAGCATCAAGTTCTTATCATGTCTGCCAAGTTTAGTGTGAACTGTTTACAGACGTTTCAGTATTGAACTGCGAGATTTTAGTGAGTTACCTACGTTCAGTTACGTTGACTGGTCTTTATATATATGCAGTACAGTTTTGCATGTCTATGTATTAAACAAAGTCAAACAGATATATAATAATAAATTTGCATGTATTTAACCATTGTAACTACAAATTATATTCTTTGTATTGAAGTACAGTTAGACATATAAAATACAAATATTTGTTAAGTCTTTTGGGGTTTAGCAGACACTACCAGTGTCCACTTGTTGATAATATCAAACTATGTCCGTTGTTCAATAGAAG
This sequence comes from Raphanus sativus, assembly GCF_000801105.2. Classification (NCBI taxonomy): domain Eukaryota; kingdom Viridiplantae; phylum Streptophyta; class Magnoliopsida; order Brassicales; family Brassicaceae; genus Raphanus; species Raphanus sativus. Next base: position 51,295,864 of record NC_079514.1, on the reverse strand, counting down.
CGTGGGAATTAGTACTTTACTAGTGTTCGATCCCGTACTACGTACGGGAAAAAAATCTTAAATTTTTGTATGTTTAACATATATTTTGAACCTATATTAACAATACACTTTGGATTAAAAATATACTAACACCACATATGTCGTCTCTACTATTTTTGGGTGTCAAGTGATACCGAAAATTTTAATTTGTATTTGCATAATATAACCATCAAAATTTACTGCAGTAATAAACTAAAATTCTTATATTGACAATATTACTTCTATCTCATTCCAATAGAGAAACACCAATATGTCATCTTCACATTTTTTATGGCAACATGAGCTGTTTTTCTTTTGCCTTATATAGATCTATGATAAATAAAGAAAAACTCAATAAAAATGAAACAACGGAAAGAAAAGTGGTAAAATAATTATTTAATAGTATTTTCGTGCAGGGTCTGATTTCTTAATATATATTTGTGCAACCTTGTGCCTGAAAATTAGGAATATAAAAAAATAGGAATCTGAAAAATAGAGATTTACCTACACTTATAGGAAACTACAAATGGCAGAGTTCATTTTAGTTACAGAAAGTTTATTTATAATTTTATAATTTTTTGATTGGCTTAAGTTTTATGAAGTCAATAACTAATTAGCTTTAATTATGTTTTGAAAAGCATAAATTATGTGTCATAAATTGTTACTTGTGTTAACTAAATTCCTAGGTATCTATTTTTTTTTACAACTCCACAATTTTATTATTTCTTAAGGAATTCATCAACACTGCTAGACTACACAAACAACAAAAGAAAAATGCATAACATATTTTTTATATAAGTAGGATAACAGGAAACGCACATGCACTTTTTCACACAATTCAAATACAGATATATGTAATGTAATTTGCTGAAAAAAGAATTAGATAAAGTATACCTTAGTCACTGATGCGTTTTTTATTTTTCATTCTGTTACAAAAGCCGTAAGCTCTGATTCAAGTGCCATCTTCAATCCTAGATATACAGAACAAAATCAGAGATTATTTGTTATAGAATAAGAGAACACTAAATCTAAATAAAGAGTAGTTTAAATTTGCATAAGTTTTTGATGCGACTGTTGAATATCTAAGAAAACAAAAAAACAAAGAAGATTTGACAATGAAGAAGATAGAGACGGAAAAAAAAGAGAAATCAATTAGTCGATAAAACTTTATATAGGAAAAAAATAACAGTTTGAAGTTTGTGAACGTGGGATTGATTTTTTGAGAAAATCCAGGAATTTAGTTAGTTGGAGGTTTAGAAAAAATAGAAATCGCTTGATATGTTTTTAATTATTTTTAATTTATATTTTATAAAATATGACATGTGGCAGAATTTGATTTGCAAAGCGACTTGCACTTTATTATATAAAAGATTAGAAAAATATAGTAAAAGAAATATTGCACAATTTAGATTTTATACTTCGTTGATCAAAATATGAGATAGTATACTACTGATTCTTTTTTTTTTTTTTTTTGTCATCAAACATACAGACTCATATAGACTCTGTACACCAAACTGGTAGCTCTGCATCCATGTGAACGACAAAAGACGATTGTTGCCTGGCACTACGTGCTAAACGATCCGCCCTTGAGTTTGCCGTTCGTGGTACATGAATGAGTTGTGAGCTGTGGAAACTACTTCGTAACCTCTTGATATCCTCCAGATAACTTGCAAACGCTGGCCACTCCTCTGGTTCCGAAACCATCTTCACCAACTGAGAACAATCCGTTGCAAACGTAACCTGAAACTGTCGTAAATTTCTCATGCATTCCATTGCCCAAATCAGTGCCTCCACCTCCGAATGAAGTGGTGACATACTAGATCGAACATTTCTCGCCCCCATTAGTCCCTCGTATCCTTCCAGGGTACTATACCAGCCTTGTCCCGAGAAAGGTTCTTTATCCTTCCACGAACCATCTGTGAAACACCATCTCCCTGGGATATTGACTGGTTGATTTACTTGAGGTTGTATAGTTTGCCGTATGTCCAACTCTTGAGCCGCAGCCCACATAGTAGATTCCGTTTCCGCCAGTTTTAGAGTATCCCTCGCATCAATATCCAGATTACTAAATACCTTACTATTTCTTGCTTTCCAAATATACCATAGTATCCATGAAAACTGGGAATCATTCATCTTGGGTAGCACTCTCCAGAATAAATGATCCATATTGGTGAATAATGATTCTGTTGGAAAAATATTCGGGTTTGTCGGTATCGTTGATAAAGCCCAAACTTGCCTCGCTGGAGGACATTCAAAGAATACATGATTCAAGGACTCCTCTGCATTCCCACATCGATCACAGCTAATTTCCCCTTGCATCCCACGTGTTTTTAAATTCTTTTTAACCGCAACACACCCTGATACAATCTGCCATAGGAAGTGTTTCATCTTTGGTGGACATTTAACCTGCCAACAAAAAGCCTTCAATGCATCCACCGTTGGACCATTGAAAACTGGTTGTTTTTCTGTATCTGGGTAAATCCTTTCCACCGCATATCCTGATTTAACCGTATATTTACCATTATTAGTAAAATGCCAGCCATCCTTGTCTTCCATACAAAATTTACTGAGAGGTATACTTTCGATAATCTGCGCATCCAAAGGGTCCACCAAGGCCCGAATGGCTTGTGAATTCCAAGTCCTAGAACCTGGGTTGATAAGAGAATCCACTGTAAGTTCCGGATACAAATTGTGTTGATTTTTGTTTGCTGGTCTCGGGCGAGTGGTTGGGAGCCAAGGATCATTCCATACTGAAATAGATGAACCTGTTCCCACCCTTTTAATTAGTCCTTTGCTAACCAGAGATCTAGCGGATACAATACTCCTCCAGCCATATGATGGGGAGTAAGAACGGATTGGTTCCAGGGGTGAAGCGTTCCTGAAATACCGACCCTTAAACACCCGGGAAAATAGGGTGTTTGGTTTATTTATTAGACGCCAAAGTTGCTTTCCTAGCATCGCCGTATTAAAATTCTTAATATCTTTAAAACCCAGTCCCCCTTCTTCTTTTGGAAGGCACACTTTATCCCATGATTTCCAATGCATTCCTTTAGTACTGCCCCCAGGACTCCACCAGAATTTTGCGACCGTGCTCGTTAGTTTCTTTATAGTTGTTTGTGGTAGTCTATAACAAGACATTACATGGTTTGGTAAAGCCGTAACCACTGACTTAATGACCACTTCCTTACCTCCTTTTGTAAAATATCGAAATGTCCACCCATTAATTCTGGTGTCTAATCGATCTTGTACGAATCCAAAAACCTGTATCTTAGACCCACTTAGATTTTCTGGTAATCCCAAATAAGACCCCATACCTCCAATATTTTGTATTCCCAAAATATCCCTCATCTCTTGCCTCCTGGATTCTTCAATCTTGTGCCCAAATTGAATAGACGATTTTTGAAAATTTATCAGCTGGCCCGATACAACCTCGTACTCCTTTAAGATCCTGAGAATAGTTTCACACTCATCCTTCTGCGCTTTACAAAAGAAGAGACTATCATCCGCGAATAGCAGATGAGATATTGATGGGCACGCTCTCGCAACTTTCATTCCCGTCAATTGTTTTCCTTGTTCCGCTTTCTTTATATTTGCAATCAGCGCCTCAGTACACAAAATAAAAAGATACGGGGATAAAGGATCACCCTGCCTAAGTCCCCTCTGTGGGATTATAAGCCCCTTTGGCTGTCCATTTAGTAAAACCCGATACTGAACCGAGGAAATACATTCCATTATTAACTTCGTCCAATGTGGATCGAATCCTAGTTTATTGAGTAGAGCTTGAATAAATTCCCATTCCACCCTATCATAAGCTTTACTCATATCCGTTTTTATCGCCATATACTTATTCTGACAAGATTTATTTGTTCGCAACCCATGGAACATCTCTTGAGCAATAAGAATATTATCCGAAATTAACCTTCCCGACACAAAAGCCGATTGAGTTTCCGAAATAAGCCGTGGGAGACATATTTTCAATCTCTCACAAAGAATCTTTGAAATAATCTTATATCCTACATTGCAAAGACTAATGGGTCTCAGCTCCGTCATCCGTGTAGGTCTTTCCGTTTTCGGAATCATACAAATATTTGTAAGATTTAACCTTGGGTCCAAATCTCCTGTAGTTAAGAAGTTGTTCACCAATGCCACCAGATCTTCCTTAATAATATGCCAAGAAATTTGAAAAAATAAAGCAGTCATTCCATCCGGTCCTGGTGCCTTTTCCGGATGCATCATAAATAAGGCTTGTTTTACTTCATCCTCCGTTGCAAGACGGAGCAACCGTTGATTCATCTGGACTGAAATGGATGGGACCACTTCCTCCAAAAAATTGTCAAAATTTGAAGGATCAGTAGAGGTAAAAAGACTCCCAAAGTAGTCCACCGCCACTTTTTCCACCCCATCTGCATCCGTTATCCAATTACTTGCCTCATCATAGAGTCCCACAATCCTATTGCGAACCCGTCTTTGCCTCGTTAATGCATGATAGAAAGTAGTATTAAGATCTCCCGATGAATACCACATATTTCTACTTTTCTGATGCCAATAATCTTCTTCATCCTTATATGCCTCTTGCAGCTTCTTAGATACCTCTATGATTTCCTCTTGTGACCTTGAATCATCAGTTTGTACTTCTTCTAAAGCTTTTTGGAGCTCCGCAATTTTCTCCTTCCCAAACGGTGGGTTATTTTTCCTCCAAGCCGCAATCTCATGCCTACAATTACTAATTTTTGAAACTATATCCTCTGAGATTCCAGGCCCAGATTCGTTCCATCCCGAAGCGATTGATTCTAAAAGACCATCCTGCCCAATCCATCTTTTATCAAATCGAAATTGCCCATTTCTTCTGCGGACTTTATCCTCAATAAAAGCAATTACTGGTCGATGGTCTGATCCTATCATTCCTAAATATTCCGTATAAGAGACCGGAAAGAGAGTATGCCATTCCTCATTGGCTAAAGCACGGTCCAATCGACATCTAATCGTGACAGCTCCCTTACCCTTTCCACGTCTCCCTTGCCACGACATTTTATTTCCCCTAGCCGGGAACTCTAAAAGCCCACTGTTTCTTATCATGTCATTAAATGGAATAAATGAATTAGCACTCCGTAGTTTGCCTCCCTCTTTCTCATGATTACCGGTGATTTCATTCAAATCTCCAATTATAAACCATGGTTCCGATCTTGCCAAACCATACCGTGTCAATCTTTCCCACACCTGCTCTCTTAACTTCTGTACCGGATCACCATATACAAAGGTTAAGAAAATCTTTTTACCAAGAGTGATAGCTTCCACATCTATCATCCTATTACTCGTATATAGTATCTGTGTTTGGAATTCATTATTATATAAAAGAGCCAAACCTCCACTTCTCCCATTCGGATCCACCGTAACTATTTTATACTATTTTACTTTCTTTTTAACTAAATTCAAAATTTCCTCAAGCATATACGATATACGAAGCCTATAATATTTTTATAATAAATAACTTTAATAATAGGCATTTGAGTCTTGCACAGATACGATATTAACAATTTATCAAGCATAAAATGTTATCAGCATTAGTTATTGTTTAAAGAGAGGAAGAGAAAGTATTGATCAATATATTTTATTATATGCTTCTTTGAATGGTTAAAAAGTTATGCATATAACCTGTTAATCAAACTATGAGCAGTAAGACTCTGTGGAATCTTGAAGTCTCCCTTCTCTTCCGTTCTTCTTGAACCATCATCCTTGAACATAATTTGTTTTATTCAGACAATTTCCTTGTACTTTTAAAGTCTCTTCTTCTCATCATCTCACTCTTCCTTACAATCTGAATCATAGATTCATAGACTAAATTTCAGTCGAGCAGCTTTGGTTCGAGGAAGAAACTTGTCACCTTAAGACTGTATAACAACGACTTCTCTGCAAAAATAAACTGAAAGGAATTCAAAATTACGTAACGGATGATAACTATATACTGAGACTCAAAACGTTATCACTTACTCATATGCTAAACAACTATTATAGGAACTCATCTGCACCACTTACCAATGTACACCAACGCATTTCCAAAAGCCATTTATAACTTTGGCTTCTTCTTTTCTAAAATCGTTTCGTACTCGTTTCTGCAACTTCAAAAACTTTTTAAAGATAAAATATCAAAAGCCTTCTTCAAAAAAAAAGAGACACGAAAAATCAAATCATAGGAAAGACACAACACAAGCATAGGTTCTAGAAGAAATCAAACTATTTGGAATTATTTTGTAAACAAATTTGTAGAGAGTTGAGATCGTGTTGTAGTGGTGGAGTCAGTTAAAAATTTTGCTTTCTTTTCATTTTACGTGGTTTAATTTTTCAATTGTTTTAATTTTTAATAATTGTCTTGTGGAAAAGTAAAACATTAACTATTCGATAATATAACTGATGGAATTGCAGACAATTATTTTATTTTTAAATTGTTTTTTAATTTTTCCACATGGCGGTTTCTGATTTGCCAGGCGACTTGTGCTTTAGTATATAGAGATTAGCATTACATATGTATAGGTTAGATATGTAATAATTGCCACAAAGTCAACGTAATGCAACGAAATACCTAGGTGGTTGTAATGTCATTATGTTCACGTAGACGCGAACAACTGAGCATGTATCATATTATCATGTATACATTGACCAACTTAGGGCTGGGCGTTCGGGTACCCATTCGGGTTTCGGTTCAGTCCATTCGGGTTTCGGGTTTTCGGGGTCAAAGATTTCAGCCCCATTCGGATATTTCTAAATTCGGTTCGGGTTCGGTTCGGATCTTTGCAGGTTCGGTTCGGGTTCGGATAACCCATTTAAAATGTTTTTAAATTTTCAAAATTCATTATATACTTTAAATTTTCAAAATCTATAAGAAAGATAATATATTACATATAAATTTTCATAACATATATGTCAAAATACCTTAATTTAACATATAAATTGGTTTTCTTTTAATATTTGGATAAAGAATCAATAGATATTTAACTATTTCTGGTTTTTCAGTATACTTTAGCTATTTTAAACATTTACTTTTGACTATTTGCATATATTTTTTGAGTATTTTGGAAAACTTAAAGGTATCTTATATATTTTTAATATTTTAAATATACATTATATATGAAAATAATGTGTATATTTAAGTGTATAAATTTATTTCGGATACATTCGGGTACCCAAAATACTTCGGTTCGGATCGGGTTCGGTTTCGGTTCTTTAAATACCGAAATTTTGAACCCGTTCGGATATTTAATCAATTTCGGTTCGGATTCGGTGCTACTTTTCCGGATCGGGTTCGGTTCGGTTTTTCGGGTTCGGATTTTTTGCCCAGCCCTAGACCAACTTATATATCAATGTAAATGATTTAATAATATGAATCACATAAAAGACCGTTGCAATACTTGATAGTTATATATATATTGTCAATTAATCACAGATAATATACATCTTATACATGTGTGGTGTTAGATTTTAAATAATGTGTTTAAGTCAATGAATAAGCCATGCGTATAATACCACACCAAATGTGGTACCCCAATTATGGTTTAAGCACCGGCGTTGATGCGGTTGTGCTCCTAATTTGAATTCCAATGCAAAAAGACTGTTTTACGCCATAAATGGTATCAGTAAAAACTGATTTATGATCATGGAGTAGACTAGGGCCTAAGTCACAAACTCCTCTTATTTAAAAAAGAGATATGCATATAACTATGCAAAAAACACTTGGTTCAATGTTTCTGTGAAAAAGAAACGTAGGTTTTATCTGTCAGAAATGCCACAATCCGTTTGAAGAATGTTTTGGCAGAAAAAAGCGGCTAACCTTTTTTGTCAATCGCCATTAGAAATATCAAATATCAATCTTACCGCGTATGTTAAGGTTCCCGAGAAACACACACATGAAGTGAATGAAGGACGAGTTATAGGGGACAAAGTTAGCAAGGTAGCGTAAAATCATGCAAGGTGTTTGAAGGCTTCAACGTAGAGACAAAGAGCTAGGAGCTTAAAACCGCTTATTGGGATAAACAAAGAAGCATATGCATCAAAAACCCTAATCCTCCTTTTTGCACGTTTCAATGCCAGCTAGATTTTCGCTCCATTTATTAATACAAATATAGATATATACAAAAAAAAATTAACTAAGCGGTGTCAATCTGAGATGCTATAACTACGAGAGAGAAGACACAAGTTTGGTCTTTTCAGTTTCGCTAGGAAGGTTTCTCTGGTTTGGGTCAGCGGAATCCTTCGTAGACATAAGAGGGGCCACAAAAACACCCTAATCTGACCTTCGCTACAGTTTTCTTCTTCTCACTCATACATTTGCATGTTCTCTTCTTCTCCTCTACCATCATAATATCTTCAAAACTTCACATATATATCACTCCATCTCTCTATATATAGGTCTGCAACCGTCTCGGTTATAATCCAACGCATATCTCTTTTTTGGTCGCTAATATTGGTATGGATCCGTTGAGGACTACTTGCTTCTATTTCCTTTTTATCGTCTTTTTCATCCTTTATCCGAGTTGCCTATGCGATTCTCGCCGTCTTGGACCAATGGAGAAGAAGCCTGGTGTAGATCGTGACCACTTAATTGCGGTGGTAATCCTCTTTGCTTTCATGTTAGAGACTGAGTTATTTTCAATGATGTTAGGGTTTTTTCGTGTCTGCAATATATATGGCATAATGGCATCTTCTTAAGAAAATGTTTTGACTGATTCACATACGCATATATATAGTATATTATATAACAAAACATGGATTCAAGACTTCAAGTATATCATGATCGTTGATATTAGCATGTGTAACAATCCCTTAAAAAGCAACTTGTTGGTTCAATATTTGTGTATTAGGTTATCTTTTAATATGCCTATTTGACAAAAAAATCTTTAAATAAGCTTGTTTTTAACATATAGATGAATTGAAATTCATATTTTCTTTCTGTTCAAATCCAATTACTTATATTTATGATTTGTAGGCATATGGTCAAACGTGCTATTTATTTAAAGTCAAGTAGAAGTCTGGGAGCAGGTTAATTATATGGTCAAGTAGAGTAGCTATAGTTTCTTTTATATTTCATAAAATCTCATGTATTGTGATTGGGTTAGTACTAAGCATAAAACGTAGTTAGTGTACTTATATAGAACCTATTAAAAATTAATCATACACATATAAAAAACGACACTAATTATTTTTGCATGGCACAGAACCGGGAAGAGATTACAAAACAAGTCGCTCCCTCAACAAACGAGACGAAAACCTTATTGAGTGAAGCACCGATCGAACATGCAATAGCTAATCATGGTCAGATCAATGGGAATAGTACGAAGGACGATTTCAGAGTAAAACGTGTTTCACTAGACAAAACCATGCCGTCTAAAAGAGTCTCAAGAACTTGGAAAGTTCCTAATTATTCAAAGAAGCAGCGAAGATCAGATCAGGAACATCCAGCATTCAATCTCGATTACATGCAGCCCAGCACCCATCCCCCTCATCATAATTAACTTCTATTGATCAAATTTCTACATTTTGACTCGTTTAATATATGGTCACAAACGACCTAGTTTGAAGCTTTATATAAAACTAGATTTTGACCCGCGCTTTGGAAGCGCGGAATATTTTACGATAAAAAATTTCACTAATAACTTAACAAATATTTTTGTAATTTTTAAAGAGTGTGTATTTAAAATATTTTTGCATTTAAATCAGTATTTTAAAATTCAACCCGATTGTTATTATACCGGTTAATCCGGAGATCTAACAATTCAATTTAGGTTTTTAAAATATTCATATTAAAAAATTACTAAAACCCGAGACTAAGCGATTGAACTGATAGATGACTGATATGTAATCTAATTGATTTAAATTGTAATAGTTTCATAATTTGTAATCTTATAATCCAAATTTTAAAGTTTATTATTTTGCAATTTATGAAATTATGATGTTTCTACAAAATTTTAAAGAAAAAATGATGGATATAAAATAACTAAGATTGATTATTGTATTGTTTGGAAACATTGATAGTAGTATATAAAATATATTGTTTGGAAACATTGATAGTAGTATAAAGAAATAAGTATATTGTTTGGAAACATAGATAGTAGTATAAAGAAATGAATATTAATGATTTAATGTAGCTTTAACTATAAAGTATAAATGTGTATTTAATTTAAAAACTTACAAAATAAATGTTAGGTCCAACATAATGTTTCTATTTTAATAAGATAGATATATATGGTAATTAAAATAAACTAGAAAAGCAGGTTCTTCATATTGTACGATATGCTCCGGTTGCATTTCTGGATTTTGTGACTATATCACGCATTCCTGCGCATATATATCAATCATGATGCACTACTATATTTACTCGTATATGTATGCACATGCATGGGTAAGTCTCTTGTGAATTTGTTTTTTCTTTGTTGTTGTTAAAGTAGTCCTTTGAATTGTTATGATTATACTAAATAAGAATTTACTTTTGTTGTTGTAAAACATTTTGTGATATTAATGTTTGCAATGTGATAGACTAGTTTACAAACGATTGAATGATCATGATTCAAATTTCAGAAAACAGCGAAATTTTTTGAATACTTGATTCTTACTTAGTTTTCTACTATCTATAAGTTTTGATGGCATTAAAACTTTGGATAAGCAATTCCGTACATTTGTCAGTAAGTAAAGTTTCCCAGAGTGACAAAAACAATATAAATTTCATTTGGTATGCATGTGGTTGTGCACGGCGTTCCGTGTCTGGTTTGAATTAAGGTTGGTTGATTCAAATTTTTGATACTATGTTCAAAAGTTCAATTCAGGTTTTACTATTTTAAGTTTAGCTAGGTTGATTATTTTCTTATTCAGTTTGGATCATTAAGTTAACTAATATTTGAAATCATCCTGAATTTTTTTATTAAAATTAAAAAGAATTGATCAAAATTCAAAAGATGTAAATTATTCGAGAAATATAAACTAAATATATAAATTATGTTCAATATATTTAACTAGCTTTTAATATTTTCTATTTTTAACTTAAATTCCGGTTCAGTTTGGGTTGTGTCCAAACCCAAAAATACCTAACTATTTCGGCGCTCTTTGGATTTTTTTATAATGATTCACCAGATCATTTTTTCGTGATCATGGACGGGTCACGGATGTAAATACTTATAAAGTAAATACATTATAATAATTTAATTATATTATAATAATTTATGAATATTTTATTTTTAATTATTCTGTTATTGATATTGTAATCAATATGTATGGTTTATTTTAAATAACATTATGTGATTTTAATTAGATGTATAATTTTGGATATATAATATCTCGACTGTTTGATTATTATTTGGATATATTAGATAACATTTACTTTTTCGATTCAGCTAAGATAGTTTTGTTATAAAAATTAAAATTTTGATTAATTTTTTATTTTCATGTAGTTTGATTATTGTCTTAGATTTGTATATGTATATTTTTAGTAGAATTTAATATATGTTATTTTGAGAATCATATATTAAAAGTAAATTAAAGTGTTGATCGATTCAAAGTTACATAAATAAATATAAAAATGATACATAATTGTAATAGTTGGTTAATATATTTATATTATTATTTGATAATTTCATATATATGTAGTAATATGTTGAGTCGTTCTATAATTTATATGTATAAAATATTAGTATAAATGAAAATATATTATTTTTATTTAATGTTTGACTTTGTATTTAAAAATTTGGATAAGTCTAGTTACTCATTTGTGGAAATATTGTGTTACATATATTTCGTCAAATTCAAGTATAACTATCTCTAATCTAATTCAACCAAATCTTATTTATTGTATTCATTGCATTTATTTGATTTTCATCTTATGTATAAATGAAATTATATGTGTATATATATTTATGAATTGGCTAGTTGTAAATAGGCCTACGACTGTTAATTTTATAGGACTTAGTAATTTGATATATGTTAATTTTCAAAAATAAAAGTATAAAAATAAAGTGATGATAAATACAAAATTGTATAAAAGCATGACCGATACATTCTAAAAAGGAATATTAATTCTTTACTTTAATATCAAGATTATTTATAAAAAAATTCTTTTTATGAAATCACATTATATATAAAAACTATTTTCGTTTAGATTTAATAAATATTTTCTTTATCATATATGTTATTTGAAAAAATATAAAAGGAACATAAAAAGATTAAATTAAATTTTGTTCAGTAAATATATCTTAGTTTATGTTATTTAAATTATTTTGTAATAATTTTAGAAATATATTTATTTAAATAAAATGCTTAATACTTTAAAATATATAATGATGTTTAAGATATATATATATATATTATATTATATTATTATTTGCAAAGTGATTTTTAGCAACATGGCTCTCACGTTAAAAGTTAGAGGGGTTAATATCGTTTATATCCTTAATGAATAATTATATAAATTAGTCAAAAATAAAAACGAATTTAAAATCTATTTGATTATATAAGTGATTTAATTTACTAATAATAAGAATTATCCAAAATATAAAATAAATATTTTAAAATAAAAAACAATTCTTATATAGATTGTGTTGTTATCCGAAAAGTATATTTTAATAAGAAAGTTAAAAAATTCAAAAACAGAAAACACATAACTAAATATTAATCAAGTTAAAAAATATTTTATATAATTAAAAAGAAAATACTGAGTGATTTTGAAGATTTATTTATTAACAATGAATATGATGTACAAATAAATTTCATAAATATATAATACTTAAAAATTTCCAATGAAAACATTAATAAGAACTACAGATTCTTTCTTAGTAATATATATATATATATATATATATATTAATAAGTAACTATAAAATTTTTATGCCAGCATATGCAGACGGAACACCTATAAAGTGGAGATAAGAAATGGTGCAAACACATCTTTTTGGCATGAGAATTGGTCTACTTTGGGTTGTTTGCAAGATCTTGTAGGTGAAGGAATATACATTGACTTGGGGATTCCAGTTAATGCGACAGTAGAAGACAGCAGAACCCATAGAAGAAGAAATCATAGAATCACCCTTCTAAACAGAGTGGAGTTGGAAATAGAAAGGTATAAAAACAGTTGGACTCAAGATGAAGACATCTCGCTTTGGAAAATAGAGAAAGGCATGTATAAGAAAGTTTTCTTAACAAAGAACACTTGGCTCAATGTGAGGAAAACCCATCCGCTATGTTCTTGGCATCATGGCGTCTGGTTCAAGCATGCTACTCCAAAATTCAGCTTTATTACTTGGTTGGCGATGAAAGGTAGACTCTCAACAGGGGAAAGGATGAGAAGCTGGAAAAATGGGGCCGATACTTCTTGCAGGCTGTGTCAGGAACCTTTTGAAACTTTAAGCCACTTGCTTTTTGATTGTGAGTACTCAGGAAAAATTTGGGAAGCTCTGATGAAGGGAGTTCTAAAGGATCAATACACTGCGAAGTGGGATGATCTGATTAGCTTGATCTCAGCAAATTTAAATGGTAGTAGGATTGAGACATTCACGATGAGATACATGTTTCAGTCGACTATTCATTTGGTTTGGCGAGAGAGAAACGAAAGGAGGCATGGAGAAGATCCATCTCCTGCTGAGGCTCTGATCAGAATTTTGGATAAGAACATCAGAAACAAGTTTACTGTGATACGAAGGAGAGGAGATAAGAACTTTGAGAGAGGTATGGAGTATTGGTTTAGTACTCGTTGAGCGCTTGCTAGTTTCTTGGGAGGAAGAAGAGTTGAAGAAGAGTTGAAGTGTTGGAAGAGTTGAAGTTCTAAGAGAGTTGAAGTTTGATAGTTGTTTGGTTTCTGTTCTCATTTTCAAATTTTGATATGAAACTTATAGGAAAAGTAAGCTCATAGATTGTAAAGGGTTTTTTCTTTTGAATTAAATTTAACATTCAATTAAAAAAAAAAAAAAAAAAAATTATGCCAGCATATGCAGACGGAACACCTGGTTATTTTAAAAAAGGAAAGATTATTGAGAAATTGTCAAAATGCCACTTTAATGATACCACTTTTCAATTATACATTAACCAATTATACCACCAGATTTTAATGATCAAAATACCATTATACCCTTAAATAATTAAACCTAACAAAATTTGACGAAGACTACGACTTTATCTTCTTCCTTGCAAACTCCTCCATTGATGCAATCACCGAGCTTCATCTGCGACCATGGCCGTTATACATATCTGAGCTTGGGTCGTGTCCTCCGTTCATCCGCCGTAACCACTGCGCCATCTCCTCAGTCCAAGCCGCGTCGTCGTTCCGAGAGCTCACATCGAGCAGTACAGATTCGTCAAGTGAACGGTTCAGAAGGCTCGGGTTGAAAGGTTGATGATTGGTGGCCGAGAGCATCAGATTGAGAGGCTCAGGCTTTGTTTCTCGATCGATCTGAGCTCGTCGGGTCGTGAACTGGAGGGCCGGTGTCGTGGGCAACAGATCGAGCAGTCTGGATTCTCCAAGTGGTCACTTTGCTCAGTTCAGTCTAGAACAGAAGGCTATGACATCGAGGTGAATGGATCGAGAAGTCTTTAATTTTAACTTGATTTCTCATAATCAATTTGATTCTGGAAAGGGAGATGAAGTTTTTTGATGAAATTTTGCATTCTCAAATTTATAAGATCTTATAAATATTTATCTATGAAGAATGTTGTGTTTATGCTTAACGTTTTAATATTTGTTTACCCAACATGTGTGATTATTTTGGTCTTATTGGAATGTTTAAAGAGGGTCTAAGAGTTTCTGACTAAGCAGTGAGGAATAGATTGAATATCGAAGAGAGCTCATACATTGTGTTTCTGGTGGTGACAAAGAAACACCATATATTCTTATAAATGATTTATAGACCATTATAAAAAGTTTCTATATATTCATAAACACCAACATTTTGATACACAATATTGAAATCATAAAACTAAAGAACACGTACATGCTTTGTAAAGAGATGATGAGACGTGGCAGATTCTGAAGCACATGCAGACAACAAGCAAGGCTCCACCGCTTCAGACCCCACCGTCTTCAGCTCCACGAACGAGGAAATATATTTATAATTTTTTTTGGCATCATTTATAATTTCTTATAATCCTTGTAAAATGGTTTATATATCCTTTCTACGAGGTATACACACACACACATATATATATATATATATATATATATATATGTGCATATATTATAAATTATTTATATACCCTTATAAAAAATTAAATTATTTATGAATGATTTATAAATCTTCATAAATAATTCATAAACATTTATAAACTCAATAACTCATGCCTACAACCTCTTGAAAGTTGCATCTGGGGGTTTTGAATATGGATCAACGTTATTTTTTATAAGCCTCTATAAAACGTTATAAGACTTCATAAAATAATTACCTTTTGATATTCTCCAAATCTTTATAAATGATTTTATAAATCTTTATAAATAACTTTAAATATTCTTATAAATCTAAGGAACACGTGCATACTTTGTAAAAAAATGATGATACATGGCATTCTGAGGCACATGCGAACAGCAAGCAAGGCTCCACCGCTTCAGAAATTTTACATATCCTTATAAATTGTTTAATAATCCGTAATAAGGGTGTATAAACTTTATAAATTATTTTATAAGGCTTTCTAAATGGTTATAGACTCTTTTAGTTGATTTATAAACCTATAAAACTCTTAAAATACCCCTTATAAATTGAATATAAGCTTCTTAAAGTTTTTATAAACCTCTATTAATAGTATACATACCCCTTATAAATTATTTATTAACTTTCATAACTTTTTAAAAACATTTATAAATGGTTTATAGATTTTAACTTGTTTTATATGCTTTTATTATTAGTTCTTACAAATAATTTTACATACCCTTATAAAAATTTGTAAAGAGATGATGATACGTGGCAGATTCTGAGGCACTTGCGGACAGCAAGCAAGGCTCCACCGCTTCAGAAATTTTATATACTCTTATAAATTGTTTAATAATCTTTTATAATGTTGTATAAAATTTATAAATTATTTTTATAAATTATTAATAAATTATTATACAAACCATTATAAATTTTTTTATAATGCTTTCTAAATGGTTATAGATTCTTTTAGTTGATTTATAAACATGTACAACTCTTAAAATACCTTTTATAAATTGAATATAAACTTTCATAAAGTTTTTATAAACCCCTATTAATAGTATACATACCCTTTATAAATTATTTATAAACTTTCATAACTCTTTTTATAAACATTTATAAATGGTTTATAGATTTTATAACTTATTTTATATGCCTTTATTAATGGTTTCTATTTTCTTACAAATAATTTTACATACCTTTATAAGGCTTTGTAAAGAGATGATGATATGTGACAGATTTTGAGGCACATGCAGGCAGCAAGCAAGATACACCGCTTCAAAAATTTTACATATCCTTATAAATTGTTTTATAATCTCTTATAAGATTCTCAGAAAACACAACCAAAATTAGCGAACAATGTCACATATAACATGGTTATAGATTCTTAGAAAACACAACGCTACTTCTTTGCCAGCTTCACGATATTTCCTATGTGTGAGTTTTCTATTTGATCAAACTCTTCATTTCCCAAGATTTGTGCAACCTCAGAGACGTAATCAATGCTCGAATGTTGGATGACCATTTTGGGAATGTCTGGTGGTTCTGTTCCAGCTCCATAAATCCTAGGAGGCAAACTCAAATTTGTGCAAAAGTCATTGCTATCTAACTGCAAAACGAGATAAAAATATGAAGTTAACTTTTAGTAATGGTATAAATATAAACATATCAACACTGCAAATAATAGACACTACATCTCAACACTAGAAGTAATATACACTACTCCTCTATTGCTAAATCGTTCTTCTTTATAAAGGCTTATAAATCGTCGAGTTGTACTTTTACAATATCCAGAAATCCAGATTTATAAGGGATTATAATTCTGTAAAAAATGCAGTGTTCGCTATTCCAAAATCTCAATCTCAACTTGAACTCCAAATCAACCTTGTTTGCCTTTTGGATAAAAACAAATTTGTAAAAATCAAGGATGTTCATCACAGAAACTAGTTTTCTTAGATCTAACTATTCCAATTAGAAGTCTAAACCTATAGTCAACAAATTACAGAGATTAGAAACTTACAAATTGTGAATTTGGAGTCGACATTTCCGATGAATAGCTCGTCGGCTTAGGCGATCGTGTGAGAGAGAGAATCCGTGTGTTAGCTCGTCGGAGATTTCTCAACGGAACGACGACGACGACTTTCGATGACGACGACGACGACTCTCGATGACGACGACGATGGATCCGGAGGAGAGAAACGATGGATCTCGACAGAGAGAAGAAGGTCACGACAGAGAGAAAAGTGTGATATCTTAGGGATAATGTAGGGTTAATTTTGTTTTTTACACATTAATGAAAAGTGTATTTGTAAAAATGTCATTCTATTGATGGTATTGTTGAATTGTGGTAACCAACATAGTGTAGTTATGAAATTTCTCCAAGATTATTTTTTGGCTTTATTATCAAGATTATTTGTGAACTTTCCTTATTATGAATCACATTATATATAAAATATATTTTCGTTTTAATTTTTTTTAAATTTTATTGATTATATAGGTTATTTGAATAAAAAAGAAAAAGGAAACCTAAATAACAAAAAAAAGAGAAAATTAACTTGACTTCTCAGATAGATTAAAAATATTTATACTTTTCAAATATAGTCATCAACCACTGTAACAAATTAACGTGAGCACGACACGTAGGAAAGTTACTTCTCAAATAAAGTTATACAGATATCGAATTGAAGATTTTTTTCAGTTTCAGCTTGGTTCTGAAGATTTTTGTCAGTTTCAGCTTGGTCCGGATTTCAGGTTTGATTATAAATGCCCCGAGTTAATACAAAGTAAAATTTGATATACGTTTCTGCTTAGTATATAATCTCGTAGTTCTATGCTCCTTTGTTTTACTTCATGTACAAAGTCAGTAGAAGGGCACCGAAATTATCTAATTTATTAAAACAAGAGTACAAAATGTACTTAGCCCAGACTTTTACACAAAAATTACAAGTTTGTGCCACTGATACTAAAACTCTGAGTTTTGTCTTAAATTTGAAAAACCCGTGGGCTGCTTCCTTTAAAATCGATGAAGCCCATTTCTTATGAAACCAAAATTAATAAACCATTGCTAAATCATTGAACCACTTTAAAATTATTCATAACCTATCACTAAACCACTACATCATTGGTTCCCTACATATCATTGTTTTTAATTTATAAAATACTAAGTTTTCCAATATTACTAAACCATTCAATTACAAATCGTTGCTAAACCAACCATTGTATAAATTTGTGATATTACCTTCCTTCCTCTTTGCCAATCTCCAATTCTGAGGATGTCATACCTCCGGTTTGCATCGGTTCACTGAAGAATCATAACAATCAATTACAAACATATAAATTAATGTAAACCGAAATATCATATTTTCTATATTTAAAAATTTTATAACAATATACTTCTTAACCAATTGTATTAAATTCCGAATAAAATCTTCTATATTTACGATTTTCCTAAACTAGATTGTCCTCCACAAATGATTCATATATTATAGCCAATCAACCTAACAAATACAATATCATATCTTTTACATTACTACCTAAAGAATATTTTTTGGGATTACAATACTTGCAAATCACGCCTAACTAAATACCTTTAAATCATATCTTCCTCTTATTACGTTAACTTTCTAACAAATTTACAGATTTGGGAATAAAATCTGTTAGTATATTCGCTGTATAATGCTAATTAATAAAAACTAATGAAATAACTAATTACCGACGGCGTAATTTGCAAGATTGATAACCTAATTTTACATACCTATATATACCTTTGCTAAAGTTACGTCTCAACCATATCATTCAAAAAGCCTCTCTCAAAATGTCAACTCTTACTACTTTTCATCCTCTCACAAAACTACGCCCTTTTAAGAGTAACTGGCGAGTTCAGGTCAAGTGTTTACATTCTTGGAGGCAGAACACTGCTTTTGGTGATACATTTGAGATGGTTTTAGCAGACCAATGGGTAAGTCGTCAGTTTCTATATGTTTTCTCGATTATACTCACCTAACGGTTTTAGAACATGACCTAATAATACCATTTTTATGATTCATAGGGAAATAAAATTCAGGCCTCTTGCAAAAAACCCTTATGTACCGTGTTCAACGTGAGCTATCTCAAGGAAAATGGGGAGTTATTGAAAATATGCAACTCAATCCAGCTGGTGGCAAGTTCAAAACAACCAGACATCGCTACAAGATGACCATTGCTGATGACACTGTGGTAAGAGGTTCTGATCTAAAGGATGATCGTCTCTTCCTCTCTCCTGCCAATTATGAGGACGTTCAAAAGGCAACAAGTAAAGAGGTTCCCTACCTTATAGGTATTTAATTTATCTATATTTTCTCTACTTATTCTTATTTTGTAAGATGTATTTACTATATATGGCGAAAATTGATATATTTGGATTTTCTTTCAGATGTGATAGGTAGAGTTCATGAGCTTGGTAATGTTCAAACCGTTAGAGCACAAGGTGTAGACAAGAAAAGGGTCGAGTTTAGGTTAATTGACTCTCAGTAAGTTCTCATTACCTCTATTTTGACTTGACATTCCAATAAAATATTTTTTCCTTTACAGATCGTGATGTCAAACCTTTAATTATATAGGGGAAACGACCTTGCATGTTGTCTGTGGGAAAGTTATGCTGAGCAAATAGAAGCATTCGTGGATGAGTTTAAAGATCAAACTATTGTTTGTTTGCTAAGGTTTGCAAAGATCCAATTTTTCAGAGGTAACTTGATTCATCATAAGGTTGTTGTACTATTTATTCTGCTTGGTTTAAATTTATATTTTAATATGAACTAGGCGAGGCACAAATCACAAACGCCTTTGGTGCATCACGTCTCTATCTCAATCCAACAGAACCTGAAGTTTTGGAGTTGACAGAAAGGTTTGTGATTTGTATTTTCACATTATATTTTTTACACAAACTATTGCGTCAATGATGCTTAATGATTTATATTTTTTTTGTAGCCTATCTGATGCTCATTTACAACTTGCTCCTATTGAGAAACCTATTGGAAAGAAGGATGGTAAACGCATAGCTTATGACTGGAATGATGCTGAGATCAGGTCCATTTCAGAAATCATAGACGGGAGTCAGGTTGAAAACTTTACAGTTTATTATTATTGTCATGTTTTAAACGCATACCTTATTGCTTCCTTGCCAATTACTAAATTTTAATATCAACTGAAATACATTTGTAGGTGGAGATTTGTAAGATCATTTGCAGTATTGAAGAAATTGACACTGATTATGCATGGTTTTACATTGGCTGCAACCGTCACAGGAAACGTGTGAACAAGCTCCCAAATATAGATTATGAGAAGCTTACAAAACTTGACAAACCAATGTTTCGTTGTGAAGTATGTAATGCTAATATCACTAATGTGGGACCTAAGTAAGTTTTTTTTTTTTTGTTTAGATTTATTTGCTCAGAAGAAGTGAATTTTAATTATTTTTTTTCCTCATTAGGTTCAAGCTTCATCTGGTTGTCAAAGATGACACAGAGACATGTAATTTGATGTTACTAGGCTCAGTTGCACATTCTATCATTGGCCATTCGCCTGAAGACCTATGGGATGGCTCCTATGCGGAAGTAAGTTTGATCTGTATGTTTTTAAGTGAATATACTTCTTCTAAATCTGACAGAGTGTTTCAAATGTGTAATAGATTGAAGATCCAGAGATACTACCAGAACCAATTCTTGGTCTGATTGGGAAGTCTTTCTGTTTTGGTGTCTCAGTATGCGCGGATAATACCACAAATGGATCAGATACCTTCATGGTATTAGAGGTTTGTTCTGGGGATAAAGTTCTAAGTATTGAGACCAATTCTATTGCAACTACTGACATTGGAACATCTTCATCTACCATGTCATCTGCTGGTGTAAGTTTATTAGATTTGCAAACCGATTTTATATTTATAAGTTTATAACTTTAATCGTGTATTCCAAGGATAATTTATTTTGTTTGCTCCTACTCATTTTAGGTGTTGATGTTGGACTCGATTTCAAGTGAAGATCCTAAAACTCCCTTTTCAAAACGCAAAGAAGAATATGCTGATCTTCTTGACCATTCATCTACTTCCAAGAAACCGTGCACCAAGATGATCAAACAGGAAATGACAAAGACAGCTTAATGTCAACGAGTTTTCACCAAGTTCCTTTTCGTGTTATGATTTCAAGTTTTTTGAGTTATGCTACTTTCTGATTTTTCATACATTATTTGCAGTGTTTTTCGATTTTACTTTTTTAAAGTTCTATTCCAATAATAAGATGTTTTTTTTTATTCCATTATTATTAAAATCGAAAATATCCTAATTACTAATCTGAACAGTCTTAAACACAAGTCAAGGGGAAGCCTAACTAACCAATCAACTCATATACTACATTCCTCCTAACTAGAGACCTAAAATAACATTGTAGTTATGAGTTAATAACAGACGTTACCTGTTTAAGCCTGACTTGACATGGTCGAATCTGTGCAATAAACTTCCTTCTCCTCACATCTCCATTTTTTATATTTAACGTGACTGCAAAGATTCTCAAAAATGATTCATAATAATATCAATGATGATATCACAATTTACATGGAGTGTAAATTTTTTAACTAAATTAGATGGATTTAAAGTGTATTTATTAATTAACATATGAAGACAGACATTTATTACTGAAATTATCTAATCAATTTTCAAATCATTTTTTTAAAATTGACCCGCTAATATTAACTACTTTCCTAAATTTTAGCTAATCATATATTGTCATTCAATAATTACTACCCGAAAATAAATCATTACCTCCAAACAAATCAAGGAAAAATCAATCTCATCCTTCCCCCTTTTGCTCAGTCTTTCCGAAGCATCACTTCTACATCGTCTCTCTCAAATGGTGAACCGGAAAAGAGAGGATGATAAAATCGGATTTGACACTGCGAAAAAAAAGGATGTAGAAAATCGGATTTGACACTGCAACCAAGTTGGGTCTATTAAGTATTTATTCAAATACATTAATAAAGGACAGGATCGTGTCACGGTTGCCGTGGAACCCCCAGACAATATTGTTGCAAGTGAGTTAGGAGATGTCGAGCTTACTAAGGAGAAGATGGAAAAAAAAAGGAATGAACTTAAGGAATTCTTCGATTGCAGGTATATTAACATCACAGACAGTTGCATTATCCAAATTTATTTTGTTTTCCTGCGATTTACATCACCTTCAATTTGATCTTGCAGGTATGTCTCCACATGTGAAGGCACGTGGAGGGTTTTCAAATTTCCCATTCACTATCGTTCAACTCCTGTTGAGAAGCTTAGTTTCCACCTCCCCGATAAGCAACTGGTTACGTTCAGAGGGAAAGATAAATTGAAAGCAGTCGTCAGTCGCAAGCTCATTAAAAATACCATGTTTTTAGCTTGGTTTGAGTTGTGTAAAATCGACGAGCTTGCAAGAACATTGACCTATGCTCAGATTCCAAACTTCTTTACTTACAACAAAAAGTCAAAGATGTGGAATAGAAGGAAACGAGGTTTTGCTCTAGGAAGGATTACTTATGCTCCTAGATCGCAGGAAGATGCATATTTCTTGCGTGTATTGTTGAATGTTGTCAAAGGACCCACCAGTTATGAGGACATTAAGACTTATGAGAATGTTCTGTATCCGAGCTACAAAGCAGCATGTTATGCTCGTGGGTTATTAGATGATGATCAGGAGTACATTGATGACATTATAAGAAGAAGTTTTGAAAGCACAGCAAGTGAGCTAAGGAAAGTGTTCGTTATGATGCTTATGAGTAACACTTTATCGAAACCAGAGACTGTATGGGAAAGCACTTGGCAGTTTTTATCTGAAGATATAGAGTATAACAGGAGAAGAGACTTAAATAGACCAGGTTAGCTTTTGATTTTGGCACAGATTGTTTCATAATACGTGGTTAATATGTTGTGAATTATAAGTTACTTGACACGCCTTTTCTTTTTGTTTTTATTGTAGGTTTATTGCTGAGTGATGATGATAAAAAGAAGTATGCTTTGCTCGAGATAGAGAAAGTTTTGAAGCGTAATGGTACTTCTTTAACAAGATTCACAACTATGCCGAAATTGCCAGTCTTAAGCAGTCACGATGATAATGTCTTGGTGTCAGACGAGCGCAGCTATTGCCGTTCATCTTTGTTAGAAACTCTGGATAGAGATATTTCAAAGATGACCTGCGAGCAAAGGAACATATATGACCAGATTCTTTCGGCAGTTAATAAAAGAGATGGTGGAATGTTTTTTGTTAGCGGTTTTGGTGGGACTGGAAAAACATTCCTCTGGAAATTGCTTTCTGCAGCTATCAGATCCCGGGGAGATATTGTCCTAAACGTTGCTTCCAGTGGCATTGCATCGTTGTTGTTGCAAGGGGGTCGGACAGCTCATTCCAGATTCGGTATTCCCCTTAATCCAGACGAGTTTTCATCATGCACTATGAAGCCTGGATCTGATCAAGCAAATTTAGTGAAAGCATCTTCACTTATTATATGGGATGAAGCGCCTATGATGAGCAAGCATTGTTTTGAAGCTTTGGATAGAAGTTTATCTGATATTGTGGGGAAGCACGACACACAGCCCTTTGGTGGAAAGGTTATTGTTTTTGGTGGTGATTTTAGACAGGTGTTGCCTGTTATAAATGGAGCTGGCCGAGCTGAAATTGTGATGGCCTCACTCAACTCATCGTATCTTTGGGAGCACTGCCAAGTGCTCAAGCTCACCAAGAATATGAGATTGCTATCAGCCGGATTGTCAATAGAAGAGTCAAGGGATCTACAGGAATTTTCAGAGTGGATATTAAAGGTCGGTGATGGAAAAATTTCTGAGCCTAATGATGGTGAGGCAGAGATTGAAATCCCCTCTGAGTTTTTGATTACGGAATCTAATGATCCTATACAAGCAATCAGCGAGGAGATATATGGAGATTCAAATTCATTGCATGAACACAAAGACCCCAAGTTTTTTCAGGAGAGAGCTATCCTATGTCCAACTAACGAGGATGTTAACAGAGTAAATGAGTATATGCTCGATCAGTTAGATGGTAACTTTCTTTTATATTTTGTTTTAATGTTGCTTTTAATATGTGTGTATCATATTGACCTAAATTTGTTACTTGCTTTCAGGTGAGGAGAAAATTTATAACAGTGCCGATAGCATTGATCCCACTGATACAAGTTCTGTTAACAACGAAGCTCTAAGTCCTGATTTCCTGAATACGATTAAGGTTTCTGGTTTACCAAATCATTCTCTTAGACTAAAGGTAGGTTGTCCGGTTATGATTCTGAGAAACATAGCGCCTTCTGATGGCTTGATGAATGGGACGAGGCTGCAGATCACTCAGCTAATGGATTTCATGGTTACAGCAAAGATTTTAACAGGGGAACGAGTTGGTGAAACAGTTGATATCCCTAGATTGTTGATAACTCCATCAGACACCAGATTGCCTTTCAAAATGCGCAGAAGGCAACTACCTCTAGCTGTGGCTTTTGCAATAACAATCAACAAAAGCCAAGGGCAGTCACTATCTAAAGTTGGTCTTTATCTACCAAGACCTGTCTTTTCTCATGGTCAGCTATATGTTGCTGTATCTAGAGTCACTTCGAAAAAAGGTTTAAAAATTTTGATACTTGATGAAAATGGCAAACCTCAGAAAAAAACTATGAATGTAGTTTTCAAACAAGTTTTCAACAACCTTTAACATTTTAGATCATAAGGTATGTGTTTTTGAGAATTTGAAATATGCTATGGTTTATGTTTGCTGTCTAATTTTGAGCTTTTAATTAAATTTAAACTTTTGATATTTGCAGATGTCAAAAGATGGGTTCGATGGAAATTGTCGTTCAAGAATTTATGCTGGTTCAGAAATTTTATTTCCTCAGATACTAAGAACATTTGTTTTTTTATTTCCAATAACTAATCGAAATAAAACTTTGCTATTCACTGGATTTCTACATAACTACCACCACCCTATAAGACTATCACTATATATCATAAACTCCTATATGCATCACTGAGGCAAGTAAATATGAAATTCCTATACTAAATCCGGGGTTCGTCAATCTAATAACATATTCTACACTGTCCTACTTTACTTTCAGTTTAGGAAAGAGTTATAATAGATTAGAATAACACTAACCGTATTAGAAGTGCTTTGTCCCGTAAGTTGTTGTGTTTTTCTCCAGATTGGTTACTGGTACTTCGGTTACTCCACCTCCATAAACCTTACAATACGTTTTAAAGTGTTAGTACAATAATATGTAAACTATAACAAAAATCGATCTAATAAACTGACATCTATAAATTAGATAGAGTAGGAAGAGTTGTACCAGTTCTTAAACATCCTTCTTTTGCTCCCTGTTTTGTCTTTCTGGATACTGATGACATGAAAGAAACTTCTGATGTGGTCTCTATATCACTGTAAATTACTTAACAGAGGGCAACCTAAAGTGAACCATAAAACACTATCACCTATCTTTTAACTCGAAAGAAAGTAAAGAGAGTGTTTAGTGCTGAGTAAAGAGAGTGTAAAACTCAACCTGCGCAGCAAGAGTGTGCAGAAAAGTCCAAGTAGCCCTCCCGAGCTGACCACCTTCCGTGTATCTTTGTTGACCTTTTAAAATATCCTGACGTTCCATGAACTCACTCACGTCGAGACGGGTAATTGCTTCCTCTGAGAAGATGAAACTTGCTATGGGGCTGTTCGCAAAAGTTGACACCAACATGTGCACGTCTGATGGCTCTGCTAATGGCTTTCACGACTTCCTCCTTCTTGGCCAGCTTTGGTCTCAGCTTTGTTCACTTCTTTGCATGTCGCTAAAACAGCAGCTATCTCGGCTGTAACCTATATTTGTCGGTGACGGTGCCTGTCACTGAGAAGAAACTCAGTGAATTGTAAAAACAGTAATATTGGATTTGATCTACATTAAAAAAAACTCTAAGACGATACCTTCTCAAAGTCTTGGCCTCTTACAGCTTCATTCTTCTCCTTACTGACCTGTCTGAGTTGCCTTTCAAGTTCTCGAGTTTCCTCAGGGACCTAAACAAAACCAAAATTTCAATTCTCAATCACTCAGCTCCAATATATATATATATATATATATATATATATATATATATATATATATATATATATATATAAGTGACAGTTCTCTGATAATGCAAGAAACATTCACAACACAAACCACCGCATGACGTACCATAACCCGATATCCAGCTTCATCATTCAACTCCAAAGCTTTGTCGGGAAGAAACCCATCACTGTCTACTGAAGACAAGAGATTGGGTTGAGAAATTGGTCTAAGATAATGAATTTTCATCAGACGTGCAGAGATAATGAAAGACGGTTTGATTGAAACAGAAATTACCTTGACCTGAATAAATTTCTCAGATCCAGCGACTCCTGAACAATAACAATCCCAAGCTGGATTCAAAACAGAGCTTCTACGATGTTTCTATTTCATGAGTAAACAAGAGACAGGATCTATCTATCCGGTTTATGGTCTTGCTTATCCAAACCTGAGATTGATTAAACCCGCGTTATAACTCAGAAAAACAACTCGATGACCTTGCGACTGATATTGAAAAAGAAAAAAAAACTATTAAAAAATCTCTAACCTGGAAGCCAAATTCGGATGGAGTTATTAATCGATCTATCTTCAATCATGCTTCAGTAAATCGACTTTTTTCGACAAAGCGATTGATGAGGACAGCAACACGAAGATACGACACTTCCAGAAACAAAGATGAGAGACGAAGAGTTGTTTCAGTTGGAAACTGAAAAATCGTCGATATCTTCAATGTTTTCTGTTTTTTTTTCCCGGAAAAAAAAATTTGGGCTTCCTGCAGAATTAAGATGGGCCATGTTTCTCTATTTCAAATTTGATAAATCATTCATATTATTATCACAATCTGGCCCATTTAGAAATCTATTTTTTTGTGCACAAATATATTTATTCTCACTTTCAAATACTTTTTATTATTAATGTTTAAAAACTATATAATTCAAGTGATTTTAAAATCTATTAAAACAATAAAATGCTTACAATACATAAATATACAACCACTCTATTTTCATAATACTCAGATATTAATAACAAATTAATGTATACATTACAAAATAAAATTAATACCTCTAAAACATCATATTTTTTAATTCGGCACTAAACAAAGTTAACAAAATACATCATCCCAAAAACCAAAACAGTAGTCCATATATTAAAAAAAAAATGTTAACATATATTTTCTGCTAACTTACACCCGCGCGGGCGCGCGGGTCCATAATCTAGTGTATTCTTTAAAATAGTTTAAAAACCTTCGGTAATGATTGCTTTATCGACTTTTGAGATACAAAGCCCATTTAGTCATAATGGCATGTAAGCCCCCCCCCAAAAAAGAGTTCTGTAAGCAAGCTGGATCTAGATCTCTCGATATCTTCCTTCATTCAACAAACGAGTCAGCGAGTTGCAGGAACTCGTCATCGCACGGAACAGTGAGTCGAGTCTTTTTAATCACTTGAACACAATACATTTGATTGTTACACAACGTTGAGCTCGATGGAGCTTCAAGTACAGTCGATCAAGAATCGGTTGCGTGAAGAGAACGAAGCTATCCCAAAAGCCAAGATACGAATGGCTTGGTCACTTCCACTGATTTCGAAATTAGGTTCTAGAAACAGTGATTTTTTTGTGTAATTGATTATCCCAGCCACTGGGAATTAACATTTCGGCATCGCCAGGGACAGATGATGACCGACACATGGCAATACGTAACTAGTTTGGACCACTATGTGGAGTCAGGATACTTCTGTATAATTCAAAAAACAAATTGATTAGGTTAGTGTAAAATCTGGACCTAGGTTTCGTTTATTACTTCAAAAAAAAAATTCGAAACTTGTTTGAAGCATCAATGAAACAACACGGAAAGTTGCAGAAGATGCGTGTTTATATGCACCTTCACACTTCCCTGACAAGGCCACAATGTTAAACTCAGATTTAAATAGATTGTATGTTTTGTACATTGAGTCACCTTTTACTTCAATATCTTTGTATAATCCTATGATTTTTCATACTAAGATTAGTAGGGGTTTTGCTACCAGTTTGCTCCAAGATTATGATTTATCAACTCTTATCTTTTGATGTATCTATAGGTTCTTAAGACAACTTGGTTATGTTAGTGAGACTCGCATTGGTCAAAACAGTGTCATCATCTTTATGAAGCCTACTTTAGAAAAAAAAAAAAAAAAATCAACTTTCTCACGTTTCTTCATCATCTTGGAAGCCTCCTTGTACATCAGAAGGTCTACTTGTTCTTTGACCATATTGAAGCTACTCTTTAGAGTTTTAGACTTGTCTGCCCAACAAGCCCCGCTAGGCCCGGTACGACCCTCGTTGCTCTTTTTAATATCTTACATTTGCACTAAAGTAGCAAAACTCGATAACCGTTACTACCTTATAGTTTTCAAACTCCAAGCATTTGTGGAAATTAGTATTTTTATTATTATATATGGTTCAAGTTCCAGTGCACACAAATGGCCTGTCGCATTCAAATCTACAAAGCAGCAAAACTCGGTTTCCGTTTTTATTTTAGTAACTTTTAATTAGCTTTACATAGCTTACTTGTTTAATATACATAAACAGAGCATAGCATTGAGCAGAGCATTAGTATTATTACTCCTGATTACTATTCATATGGTCTAAGAACAAGAAAATAAAAAGAGCAAGTAAGAAGTGGAAAGGAGAAGGTGGTCCAGGGAAACAGGAGAGCAAAGACCATTTGCCTCAGAAAACATTCACAATTTCACGTTTATCCATAATGTCTGTCCCAATCTTCTTGTCTTCTTTTTCCATATAAAACCATTTCTTCAATTTTCATTCGTGCATAAACACAAAAAACATTATACATACAGACAAATCTCATATTCACATACCACAAAAACACTCTTATCGTGGAATTTTTTTCTGAAAAATCTTGTTGTCACATTTATTACCAACCAACTAATATCAAATGATTCATTTATAAGTAGTGTAACCTAAATTTTTCTAGTATTTATAAGAAGAGACGATCATAAATTCTTTTGCAGCCACGTTTTTAGACTATATAGTATAGTTCTCTCCATCACTGTTTTACTTGGTCTCTTTTCAAACGTATCATTTAACTCAGCTAAAGAAAAGATATGGTCGGCCCAATGCATTTATTGATTCAGATTCATAATCCTCGAAAGTTGATAATTTACTACACCGCTGTAAATAATACACTAGTGAACTGAAAATGAATACACTAGTGAACTGAAAATTGCAATCATGGAAGTAAGATTATTTACCTCACGAAGACATTATTCATTATTTTCATACAGTAGTATTTAAAAAAAGATGAACATAGAATTCTAACTTTAGACACAGTACACAGACCAGACAAAATCAGAAGACCTGCTTTCTTTCTTAAAATTTGATTCGTTATTTAGATATTGATTTTTTTTTTCTTAATTTAAAAACATTACTAAAAATCAAACTATTTTGTTACGTTACGTGTATTCATTCTACTTACCACTTTTTATAACCAAACTCCATACGGACCTAATAGAGCGGTGCTCGTTGCGGCGGAGTGTTCTTCCTCCGGTTGAAAAAGTTCACCGGAGCTTCCGTGTTAGTCGTTGCAACCACCGTCGTGACTCTCCGGCAAGTCGTCGTCAAACTGCTTCTTTTCTTCCGTACGACTTCACTTGTCGCGGTGCAAGCTAGCGCCTGACACCAGAACATGTCTACACCTCCGTCGTCACCGTCTGACTCCGTAGGCTGGAGCGTGGAGCTAGGCGTGGTGGATGTTGTTCCTCCTTCGTCCGTTAATTGAAGAACGTTGCAGACGTGGAGAAACCCGAGAGTCCTCTTTGTCTCATTATGACGTCACTAATCTACAATTTAATAAAAAATAAATAAAAATTCTTTTAATTATGATTCGTACACGCGTGTGATTTTAATGGTGCATCCGAAAAGTAATAAAACAAAAAAATTAAAACCGACCCAGATGAAGAAAAGTGATGAATCGAATTGGGTAATTGATAAAATTTGAAATGAAAACGTAATTAACGAGAAAGGATGTTTCTTTTTTTTTTTAATCAGATCACCTTGCAGGAGAGAGAGCAGAAGACGTAAGGAGACTGGAGAGACCGGTCACAGGTGTAACAGAAGTTGCCGGAGCCACGAAAATGTCGTGAGTGTGGACGTTCGTTGATGAAAACAACTTTTGAACTGTTCGTTATGTATGGCTTTAATCACCATCAAACAAAAATAAAATTAGGGCACAATAACCCATGTAAATTAGTGGATTAAGAGAGTGTTAAGGGTACTAATTAATTAATAAACCTGAATTAAAGAGCAGTCCATTAGCTTCGAACCATCCTCTACCTTCAAAACGTCGTTGTACACGTACCTTCTTATCTGCAAAAGATTCCAATAACAGAAAGTTTAAAACTTTGACGATAATTAACAAAAAGAAAAAAAGTGAAAATTTTGTTTTTCTTTTTATTAAAGGAGACCTGAAGAAGACGATGAGAGTTGTGCGAAGGGAGACAGTGAGGGCAGATGCTAAGACAGCAGTCGATACACAAGATGTTCTTCTCGTTCTTCTTAGCATCTTCGTGTTCCAAGCAAGCGTTGAAAAACTTCTCTTTTAGCAGAACCTTAAGCCATGCAGGGAACTCTTTCGTTTCCATCTGCAAAATTGAACCAAGACAGACCCATGTTTCTCAATTTCGGATCTTTTGTCCAAAAAAATAAAAACTTTCACGAAAAGAGGATAAAGTCAGCTCAAGGTCAGGCGAATTTTGAGCTCTCTCAGTGGTGAAATTGACTCACCATTCCCAGCAAGAGAGAGAAGAGAGGAAAAGAGAGAGAGAACGGCGCCTGGAGAGAGTGACTACTGGCTTAATTTAAATGAGTCATCTCGTCCTTTCTTTCGAGCCTTGCCTAGGACGTGCGATCTTTTCGTTAATTAATGAGGTTTTGTTAGAGTTAACCATGATTTGGTGATTCCTAAATTTTTAATTAGTATGATTAGGATCAGGTCTATCTGAGGTTACGTGTGTAGATGAGAACACTCAATGATCAAAAATGATAATTGGGGTAATTATCATTACCTCAAAATAGTTGTAAGATGAAAAGACCTTTAACCTACGTTGGCAGAGTTTATAATATTGGAAATTAAGAAAAAGGTTCCGTGTTAACTAAGTTACAAGTAAAAGATTAAATATAAGATTTACAGTCTGTTACTTTGTAGTCTCTGCATAAAAATAATTTTACGATTAGAAAAACTGTTTGGTTATATACCCTAATTATATCAGACCTTATTGATATAAGTTTTCTTAGCGTTATTTATTTTATTTGTTGGTCTGTATATAGTTAACTGTGCAAAAGTGCTACATGACAAGACTCTCTCCCCAACAGTCTACTTTTCATTTTCTCCAATGGCACTTTCGTAAAACCAGACATAGCTACTAAAAAACAAATTATCTTTCTACTAATTGCTTAAAAACACTAACAGAAATTGTAAATGTGAATAACAAACTCAGTTTAGTATTAGTCCTTTCCAAAAGCTAAGAAAGTAACCATTAGCATCCAAACAAAAATTAAACTAAGCACCATTTATAACTAAAAAACACAAATGGAGTATTGAATTTGAAAAATAGAGAGAGCAAATTCCAAGAAGCAAGAGGGCCGCCTAGACCTCATGTCACACAGCTGTACGCTTCTCGAAAACCAGTGCAAATTAGTTCTTTGCTGCTTATACTAAAAATACCTATTCACATTAGACCTTCCTATATTGTTTTTGTTTACATAATTTTGAAAAATATCAAGTATCAATTTGTATAATACGATTTTTTTATAACAATAAGTTTTAAACTAAAAAGGAATTTTATTTTAAAAAGAGAGAGAGAGGAGATGGGACAGAGTGGTTGGTACGGAGGACGAGCAGCAGCCTCAGGCAGAAGACGACGCACACTGCTTTTGATCTGATCCGATTCGATCCACCCAGCTGTCCCCTTTCTCGTTGAAAGCTTTTTTTTTCTAGTTACTGAGGGGTTGTTTCGTCTTTTTGTCATCTACAATGGGCTTGGGCGTTTTACACTTTATTGGGCTACTCTCTCGGCTCAGTACTGTTGATTACACATTTGGAATTCTTCTTCTTCATACTTGATGGCATTTGATTACATCCATAATCAAATGTTATTAGCTTAGTCAAATGGAGTCGTTGCAGAACGAACTTTTATCTAACAGCCGATGAAAAAAAAAATCTAGCAACCGAAATCGTTGGTAACCAATTGGTCAAATGAGAACAAGGGACAGTGACACACGACCCACGATTTGTCTTCATTTTATGATTTTGATGTCCCACTAGTCATAAATGTATGTCTATAAATGTTCATGCCATTGTGGAATTTATGCATAATGTTGTGATAAATGCGGACCGGTAACAAAACCATATAAAGTAGCTATTGGCTTAAATTTTTACTACAGCAAACAAACACACAATAGCTTAAAAACTTAGCTGATAGATATGGAGCTCAAATAATCGAATGTTCATTTTTTTCGTTCAGAAAAAGTGGTTTAAAAATCAGATTAGAAACTCCTATACCCAAAATTTTCTGGTAGTTTATTATATCAGATTCAAACCGACATACAAATTTATTTTTTGAAAAAAGGGCTTAATCATACATTTTTTCACTAATATACATTACAAGGACTTAAATACACGTGGTAGTTAACATACTAAGGGCATCTCCAACCCTACTCCATTTTCTACTCCAAACATCATTTGGGAGGAAAATCTTCTCCAACTCCACTTCATTTTCAAGTCCAAAATGGAGTAATGACTAAGATTACTCCATTTATGGAGTAATCTTACACATTACTCTATTTTGGAGTTGAACTTTTTTTATTTATGAAATGATCCTTTAAATCTCTAATGTTCTTATTTCTTACTTAAATAATATTTTAAAATGATAAAATAACATGAAAAACAAGATATTTCATTATTTAATAATTTGACATAAAATGCTTAACATAATTAAACAACATAAATAATATAAAATAAAAATTACATAAAATAAGTGATTTAAATGTTTGATTTCAAAATTTTCTTACTCGATTTAGGAATATCAAAGATAAAGAAACTCATTTTTTCATTACGAAATGCATTAATTGGTCATTTGAGAAACATATTCTAATGCTTATTATTGAACCAACTTATATATTATGTTTTATTCTATTTTTATGATTTTTGTACTTTTTAATAATAAATTTTTAATTTAAATAAATGATATTTTAAGGCATTTTTGCAAACATAAAATAGTTGGGGTTAATTGGTAAATTTTTATAAATATAAAATATTTTAACAATTATTAATTATTTTGGAGTAAAAAATGGAGTAATACATTGGAGTAAAATCTTACTCCATTTTAGAATTGCACTATTTTGGAGTAAAATTTGAAGTAATACATTGGAGATGCTCTAATAATACTCATGCAAATCATTATGCTACGTATCCTAGTAGTTAGTTCCACATGTATGAAAAGGTTATAAATTAGAATTTGCTATATTGAGCACTGTTTAAGCTCAAGGTTGTCATTTCCAATGTTTTACGGATATTCTTTATATCAACACACATCTAGATCTCACCATTCGAGTTCGAGTAATAAATAGTCTTGTGGCAGATAAGTTTGAGAAATGTTGAAATATTAAATACACAAAAATATTTGCTTGGTTCTTTCTAGCGGCATATAAAGCTTGTGTGTCGGTTATGACCAAGATAGATATTCATAGATAAAACCGTGAATATTGCTAACATAATTATATGAAAAACAGCACTAACAAATGTTTGCGAAAAGCATCACAAAGACGCGAAGAAAAGGAAACAAACAAAGCAAGAATCCTGGAGATAATTTTTAGGAAGACATGTCCCTTTTTTTTATAATAGACATGTCTCTTTGTAAAGGTGACTTCGAAGCTATGATTAGTCTCGGCTTCGTCTTAATAATTTGTATAAAGGGGTCGATCAATATACCTTTTACACCATTTTCTTTTTAGCAAAACTGTCGATAATGATACTTACCGGGAGTTTAGGAGCTTAATAGTTTGGTTATGGGAGTATTAAATACATATGAGATAAAAGAATGTGGATACCACACTTAATTTTCCTGATGTTCACGTTCATAGATCCAAGTGTTGACAGTTATCCTAGAAAGTAAGACCATCTCCAATGTATTTTGCTATTTTCACCTCTAAAATAAGGGAGGAACTCTATAATAGAGGTGAGATATGCTCCAATGTATTCCTCTAAAATAGCAATCTCTAAAATATAGAGTAAAAAATAGAGGAATGCTATTTCTTCCTCTATAAATAGAGGAAAAAATAGAGATCTCTATTATAAAGGAAGAAATAGAGGTGGGTTGGAGCAATTTCACCTCTAAATGCTATTATAGAGGTGAAAATAGCAATGGGTTGGAGATGCTCTAAACAAGCCACTCGAACTGAATATCATTCAAACGCCTAAAAGCCAGTAACAAATTAAATTGAATGAAAATACATTTGTAGAAGTCTACTTAATTCAGTGATTTCAAATTTTATTAACACTTTTCAAGTGCGCGAAAAGATGAAAATAAAACAATAATTATAAACTTCTAAAAGATAAATATATCATTGGTTGTAAAACTAACACTACAAACATTCTCATCATTATGATACATACTATTTTAATGTTAAAAAAAACAATCTCTATAAATTTACTAAACTGATTTAACTTATCATTGATGTTGTGTATTATGCAATTGGTACTTCCTCTATTTCAATATACTTGATGTTTAAAAAAGGGTTTGTTGTTTCATAATATTACATGATCTTTCACACAGATTTAAGTAATTTTTACTTTACTAAAAATTGTGTAGTTACTAATTGAGTTTTTTTATATAACATAGTTTTTCTTTTTTTTTTATATAATTAAATAAAGTAATTTTAAAATATAATTCAGTAATACACTTTTTAAAAATAATTAGCAAGTTTTCAACTTGTTACCGTTAAACCTAACCATGAAAATGAAAAAGTCAGTGGAGTTAGACATGAACGTGAAAATAAAATAAAAATTTTAATTTAAAAAAGTAAAACGAAGAGAAAAAAATACAGAGGAAAAGGAAAGGCTTTTCGTGCATTCCTTTCTTGCAATGTATCCAAAGCACCACCATTGAACCCCTTCAAGCACAAACCTTTAAATCTCTTCGCTTTAAGTAAAGGATAAAACTTTTGCTTTCGTCTTTTTCGTCTTCTTCTGCATTTCAGCAATGCGGGAAGAAGTGGAAACATCAGCTCCTCCTCCACAACTCTCCGCCATGTTCCAAAAACTAGCCATGGCCGTAAAAACCAAAACTTTCGACTTCTTCACCGAAGAAGACGAAGACTCCATCAACAAGACCAAGACTTTGGTTAAACCGACGGATACCCAGATGGGATCGACTCTGATCTCGTCCCTATTCGCCACTGTATCCTCCTTCGTCGAGGAAACCGTCGAGGCTGCCGACAGAGCCCTCGTCTCCAGCCTCGCGAAACTCTCTGATCTCAAGCGGCGGTTCTGGAGAAGAAGAAACCATCGCCAAAGTTTTGATCTTGGGTCTTGCTTGGAGTCTAGAGTTCAGGAGAATCAGAGCAAGCTCAGAGCTTTGGGAACGGTTTCGAACCGGTTACAAGGCGAGATGGACGGTAAGGATTCGTTGGTTTCGTGTCTGAGGAGGAAGCTAAGCGAGGTTTTTAAAGTCTAACTCGAAGGTGTCGGAGAGATTGTCTGGAGACGACAGTGATGTTGTTGTGTTGTCGGTTAGGGTTTACGAGTCTGTGTTGGATGATGTGTTGAAAGGTGTGAGGAAGTTCACTAGGGTTTTGATTGGGTTGATGGAGAAAGCTGGGTGGGATTTGGGTTTGGTTGCTAGTTATGTTCATCCCGAGGAGAGACATAACAGGTATGCGTTGTTGTCTTATGTTTGTTTGGGGATGTTTCGTGGTTTCGACGAGAGTAGTGATGATTCTTCTTCGTTGAGGGAGTTGATGCAGCATGTGTCGAGTGATCCCATGGAGCTTCTTGAAAGAGATAAGGGATGTGCGTTCTCTAGGTTTTGCGATGAGAAGTACCGCGAGCTTGTTCATCCGGATATGGAGACTTCTATATTTAGAAACATGGATGAGAGTGAGACTGAAGCTGTGGTGAGTTCTTGGAGGTCTTTGAGCACGTTTTATGAGTGTTTTGTCGCGATGGCTAGCTCGGTATGGACGCTTCGGAAGCTAGCCTTGTGTTTTGATCCTGCGGTTGAGATTTTCCGAGTTGAGAGTGGGGTTGATTTTTCGATTGTTTTCATGGAGGATGTCTTGAGAAGGAAGCAAGGTAAGAAGTTGTTGGTGAATCCTATTCGAGGCAAAGTGGGATTCACTGTGGTTCCTGGGTTTAAAGTCCGGTGCACGGTGATCCGGTCTCAAGTTTATCTTAACAGCTTCAAATGTAAATGAAAGAGACCAAAACCATTGCTCAAATTTCATCCAATGAAAGCTGGTTCAAGGGACTTTTGGCAGCTTCAAGAATACAAGGGTTATTTTTTAGGGAAATCGGCCAAAAAAACACTGAACTTTGCAGGAATTGCCAAAACAAACCTGTACTCGAGCCTGACCAAAAAAACACCAAACTTTTGTTGACTTTTTACATTTATTAAAATACATACCATTGACTTGCCATATTAATACACCAGTGTTAACTCACCGTTAATTACTACCGTTTATTGAAACGACATCGTTTCAAAATTGTTGTTAGGTGGGTTTCGAACTCGTGCACTCGAGGTCATTATAGGGGGCTTTTGCCACTAGGCTAGTGGACTTTTCGATATAATACCATACATATTTATTTTTATTGATCTAACGATGTGGTTTAGTTTAGTTTAATTAAAATTGTTGTTAGGTGGTTTTGAACTCGTGCACTCGGGGTCATTATAGGGGGCTTTTGCCACTAGGCTAGTGGACTTTTCGAAAGAGTACCATAACTATTTGGTTTTATTGATACAACCCGGATGTTTGATCTAAATCAATCTATCGTAACCCTAATTTCCCAAATCGAAATTGGGGATTTTTCAAAGATTCCGTTGGAGAGTGGTGACAGGAGATGGTGAAGACGATGTTCACAAGAAATGGAAAGGAGGTTGTGATTTTTGGAGGGATGAGGAATTTCGATTACGAGAGTGGTGGTGATGGGAGATCGACGAAGAAGGGAGAAGATGGTGGTGATGGGAGATCGACGCAACCAAAGAGCTCGGCAAAGAATGGTGGAGATGGGAGATCGACGAGATTGTCGAAGAAGGGTGGAGACGGTGGTGATGGGAGATTGACGAGATCGTCGAAGAAGGGTGGAGACGGCGTCATTTTTTTTTGTTTCATTTAACTCGTATTCAAAGAGAATATAAACAACCATGTTCGTAAATCTATTGCAAAGTCCACTAGCTCAGTGGCAAACACCCTTCTCATTATACTCGAGTGCACGAGTTCGAGCCCATGTAAAACCCATTTTTTCTAATTACAGAGCTATTAGAAAACGACGTCGTTTCGCTCATTTCTCTTTAATCACCAAAAGACATGAAACGACGTCGTATAGTTTAACACCAAGATTTAACGTCGTAT
The DNA here is from genome assembly GCF_000801105.2 of Raphanus sativus. Taxonomy (NCBI): domain Eukaryota; kingdom Viridiplantae; phylum Streptophyta; class Magnoliopsida; order Brassicales; family Brassicaceae; genus Raphanus; species Raphanus sativus. Next base: position 51,257,993 of record NC_079514.1, on the reverse strand, counting down.
AAATTTTCTGTTAACTCGGTTAACGGTGTGTTAATTTGGTAAGTCAATGGTAAGTTTTATAACAAACTTAAAAAGTCAATGAAAGTTCGGTGTTTTTTTGGCCAGCCAATATGTCGAGGTTTGTTTTGGCAATTCCTGCAAAGTTCAGTGTTTGTTTGGCCGATTTCCCGTTATTTTTTTTTATTTTTACTTCTCTTACCTTTGTGATTAACTGTATTCTTTAGGTATTGGTTTTAGAGTTCTGTTAAAAAAATGAAAATTATTTCTCTTCGTCTTAGTATATTGTAACAGATTGATTACCAAAATGTATAAGTTTTTCTAAACATTTATGATTTTTTTTTTTTTGAATTGAATGTTAAATTTAATTCAAAAGAAAAATACCTTTTTACAACATGTGTCTTCATCCAAATTTTAAAACAAGCTTAAATCTCCTAACAAAATAACTTCTTAACTATCTTGTGCTAAACCAATAGACCATCCCCTTCCCAATATCCATATCACCCTCCCTCTGCACAAGTGTAAGCTTGTTCCGCAAATTTTTATCAATGAGCTTTATAAGCAAACTCGTTGTCGAGGCCTTCTCTCCATGCCTTCTTCTGTTCCTCTCCCTCCATATCATGTTTACTGAAGTCTGAAACACATACTTAATGATGAACAGTTTCATCTTCCCATTCGAACTGTCTCTCATTATTCTCATCAACTCCTCCCATTTTACTGTAAGTTTATCTAGTAGAACCCCCTTCATCAATGTTTCCCAAATCTCTGCTGAATATATACACTCAAAGAAGAGATGCTCAACTGTTTCTAGTGGCTCATTACATAGAACGCAAGATACGTTTATGTTAGCTCCACCATTCCAGTTTCTCATGCGATCCCCTGTTGTCATTCTTCCTTTCATAGCAAGCCATAATATAAAAGAGTATTTTGGCGTGGCATATTTAAACCAAACCTCCTTATGCCATTGACATTGTTGATGGATCTCTCTTGTAGCTCTCCATGTTTCACGAGAAGAGAATGATCTCTTGTAATGACCTTTTGAATTCATCCACAATGACATATCCTCCTCTTGCGTTCTCTTAATTTTGCAACTCTCAATCTCTTCTTCTACTCTGTTTAGAATAAGAACACGGTGATTTCTTCTTCTATGTTTCCAGCTATCCTCCACTGTAGCTTCAATTGAGATTCCCAAATCAAAGGGATTACCATTACCCAGTAAATCCTTCAAGCATCCAAGAGATGACCAACTTTCATGCCAAAAAGAAGTGCTTTTCCCATTTCGAACTTCTACTCGGTATAACTTCTTAGCTATCTCCCGAGTTTTCAGAACTTTCTTCCACATCCAAGACCCCAGTTGCAAAATATATATATATATGAGTAGCACTGCGTGTCGTTTTCCATTTCTGAACCTGTCAATTCAGTTTTGATCAACAGCTAAATTCATGGGCTTAGTTAAAAGGCCTCTAATCATGCAACTACTAGTCCGCTTAAATAACTTGTGGGCTTTTATAGGCCCGTTTTATACCAGATGAATAGAAAGTAGTGCACGTGTGTAAAGGTCCACATTAACGTGACATTAGTATAAAATATTCCTTCGTCGTACCTTCAAAAAAGATTTGGTTGCCATGGCGGACTTGACCAAGCTGTACAATTACTCAATTAGGTACGACGTCATTTTACGTATTATAACCAAACGACAATCTTAACGACTATCGACTAACCAGGATTATTGTATTTGTTTGTTGTATACGATCGTCGATTCACGTATCAAAATATATTTAACGAGATATATTTAGAAATTGCATGTTTTTTTCCTTCTTCGTTGACTTTATTAAAGAAGCAAGTGAGACCAAATTGTCGAAATTAAATAGCTTATTGTTGTAAATAGCGTATTTAATTCACCGCTGATTAAGGAACCGACTAATCTTTGATTTATGCGAGGGCAATTAAGCTTTAACGACGTGTTTATTAATCGGCCGGTTTGTCTCATATACCTCTTAATTGACCTTTAGAGTCTTCGAAAAGAGTTCATGCACGTCACGTACGATCATCCGTACTAATATATAATATGGACAAAAATATTATAAGCAGCTATACCTATATGCTTTAATACTAATTTACATTATCATTAATCGAATTTTTCACTTTTGTCACCCACTTATTCATCTTTTTGCGTCTCAACAGTCAGCAGTAGCACCCAACTTATATATGAATTTTAAAATAGTAATGACAATAATATTATTATTTTAGTATCAGAATGGACAGTTTTTTTTTTTGTCAACTTTAGTCACTTTGGACCTTTAATCCTCAAACTGAGATAAGAAGGAGTCGAACTCCTCACGCCAGGACCCGAAGACAGAGCTCAGTAGCCACTTGGCTACGAACGACCCGGCGGACAGTTTTCAAGATATTTGTTTTCTTGTTAAAAATAGATTACCCTTTTATTTGTTTACCGCAATCAAATGAAGCCACTAGTTCTAAACGCCTGAATATAAACAAAAATCAACTTCGTTGCATGTATTCTTGTGTGTTCAATGATTTTCACCTCACCATGTGTATTGCCCACTATTATATATTTCAGGATTATTCAAGTTACAATTATATTGCAAGAATGCTGAATACCATAGGTATTATCGCAAAATAAAAAAAAGCGCACACTATTATCATTGAAACATAACTTCGCATAATGTCTCTGTTTATCAAATACAGTACGAGTTAGATTTCAAAAAAAAAATATCGAGGGAAAGTTCATAGGTATACATATATATATACAGTGGCGAGCCCACGTTCATTAAGGAGGAGGAAGTTGCCCCACAACAATGTGAAAATAGTTTTTATTTGCATAACAAACAGCAAGTTTCTGTAGCATAGTTGGTTTCTATTATGTGTATGTCCCCCTTAGACCAAGGTTCAATTTCCCGGGGTCCTGCACCTTTACTTATTTATTTTATGCCCCCACTAAAACTTTTTTCTAGATTATATATATCTATCTTATTAAAGCTGAAGTACAATTTCGGTGTGTTTGGATACTTAAATAAGAGTTTTAAAAAAAAATTAGTAAGTTTGGAAACATGGATTGTAGTCTTTTTAAAAAAAAATTAATTTTGTTTATAAACAAAGATAATAGTATTAAACAGAAAAATTAATGGGCTTAAGTTATTAAGTCCATTATAAAAGAATGTTGTCAATATATATAAGAAAAATACAATACAAAGCCTAATTTGAAATACAACCTCAAATTATGGTTTTTATATTTCATATTAAGTTTTTAAAATATAATATATGTAATTATTTATATGATGATACGTATTAAATACTATTAATTATATGATTACTTATATGATGGTACATATAAAATACGATTAATTATATGATGAAATTATACGATATATAATAATGACTAAGGATGGGTTTTCACACATCCATACGGGTTTGGTTCTGATCGGTTTGCGTTTCGGGTTTTCGAGGTCAAAGATTTCAGTCATATTAGGATGTTTCTAAATTTTTGTTTGAGTTTTGGATCTTTGCGAGTTTGGTTTGGGTTTAGATAACCTATTTAAAATATGTTTAAAGTTTTAGATCACTATATAATTTAAATTTCTCAAAATCTATAAATAAAATAATATATTACCTATAAATTTAAATAACATATGTCAGAATACCTAAGTTTAACATATCAATTGGTTTGATTTAAAATTTTGGATACGAAATCAATAATTATTTTAAGTATTTTTGGTGATTTGAGTATACTTTAACTATTTCAGATATTTGTTTTTGACTATCTATATATATTTTCAAGTATTTTAAACCAATTTAAAAGTATCATTCTTGATATTTTATATACGTTAAATATAAAAATAATTAATATATAAGTATATAAATCTATTTTTAGATAAATTCAGGTACACGAATACTTCGGTTCGGATCCGATTCGGTTCTCTAACTAACAAAATTTTGAATAATTCGAATATTTAATCAATTTATGTTCAGGTTTGGTACTATATTTACGGATTGGTATCAGTTTTGTTCCTCGGATTCATTTTGCCAAACCCTAATAATTACATGAAAAAACAAATATCATCATATTTTAAAAATATACATCCGCGGAGGTGCAGAGTTCAAAGTCTATAATCATCTATTTTAACAACAAGCCAAATAAATATGTTGATTGAAGAGAGAATAAAACAAAACTAAAGAAATACATAGTTTATCAGAGACATTTTATGTGTCGAATTTATTATAAAGAAAATTTTATTAAAATAAATAAATTCAATAGTTACAAACAAATAATATATTTTATAAAAGTGAAAATAATATCCGCGCTTTCGAAGCGCGGGTCAAAATCTAGTTCATGTTAAATAAGCAGGCAGGCTATATTGATCCTGTCAATGTATAACGATCACCTTTTATTTATTTTATGCCCCCATTAAAACTTTTTTTCTAGATTATATATATTCATGTTAAATAAGCAGGCAGGCTATATATTGATCCTGTCAATGTATAACGATCACCAGCGATGTGTTTTGAAGGGTCACATTATTAAAAAAACCTAATATACCGAAATTAAGTAGGTAATGAAATGGTTTTATACAAGAAGAGTAGGTACTTAGGTAATGAAATTGTTTCACACTGAGATATCATACATTATATCCTTATATCAATCATCTACGTAAATTTTATAAATAAACTCAGACGTAACCGAATTGGGTGGCCAATGATTAAATTTTTAAGTCACGATGTAGTATATTTTAGTTTTGTTTTTGAGCTGACTTCCTTTTATTTGTCAACTCCTAATATTTCTTATCGCCATTACAAATTGGTAACATATCATTCTCAGCCGGAGAAAGAAAACACCAAATTGAATTATCTTTATATTTTGTGTGTCAACAAGTTGAATAGTATATTTTCAACATCAATTAAATGTTAACGTAAGATAATAAACTTTCTATAAGAAAACGCTAAATAGTTAACGTTATGTGACATTTTAGGGGATGTCTCTGTCTTTATTTCGTTGATTTTCAATTTGATTTTTTTTCCTTATTTAGAAAAATATATAAGACAAAAAATAACTGTTCTTACCTGAAAGGTTGAAACTTAATGCGTTGTTCGAAAGTCATCCCATTTGCATTGTTGGGTAGTTCGAGGAAGCTCACCATTTACAATATTGTATACTGCTTTGTCGTATAAACTATGCAAGAATCAAATAATGCCAATTCAATTCAAGGTAAAATACAATAACGGAAGATGTTTTATTTGTTGATATATTGTTAATTCTAGCGTTGAAAGGCATTATTGTTTTATAATCCTTGTGAGGATGATTATTGTTTTCAGTTTCAAAAAAAATGATTATTGTTTTGCTGTGTGAATATGTTTTTTTCTCCAAAAAGTATACTAAAAATTATTGATTTAATAGTTAACGTTTTATTTTTAGAGTATTTATCAGTCAAATCACTTAACAAGTAGTTTTTGGGTAAGTAGCGTGTCAAGCTCCACTAGTTACATAAGAAGAGTAACCCCCTGATTGAGAAGATTTAGTATCAATAGGAAGATGCACGAGCCTTGGGACGAAGTTTTCAAACCCACATTAGTTGGAAAAAACCAATTTATTCATTTAAATTTGTTCGTGAGAAATAATATAATCCTTGGTTGGAGTTTGAAGTTTGGACATGCGCGACAGCGCGAGTCAAATGGGGACGTATATATTGGAAGCTGTGAGCGACACGTTCTTGTTTGTGTTGAACTTCGTATTGGACTTGTACGGAGTCGTGCAGCGATGAATATGGAATATACAACTAGTATTATAAAACATCCTTTAAAAATAAAAATAAAAATAAAAATAAAAATAAAAATAAAAATAGGGAACACTATTCTCACACGTAAACCATATTATTCTATGGCGTAATTACACATCAGTGCAAGTTTCGTTGAACAAAACAACACCATACCTAAAATTAAATATACGATGAACAAAAACCACACACACACATATAGACACAAAGTAGAAAAAAGTATGCATACATAAGTATGTGTAGTATTAGTATCAAGTTCATCAAGTTCATGTTCGGTTAGTGCCGATTTGAATCACCAATCACTTTCTGTTCGAGTCTCTTAGACAAATCCATCCCGTATTAGTCCCGTATTAGTTGAAGTTCAAACTAATTAACATCAACAATATGCAGGGGCCTTATGTAGTTACATACCTAAATCATACAAATAAAAAAGTTTACCCCTAAAACTATTAGATTGCACTTAAGTTCTTATATAAAGTTTATCGCGTAAACCTAATGTTTCATGAACTTTAGCCCCTAGCGAACGCTAAGCAACATCACATTATATGGTTATAAAAAGAATATGAGTTTTGGCATCATCACATCATTATACAGACAAATCTAGTTGATCAAACACTTGATTATATATATGTAATATTTTTTTAGCCTGGGTGGGTGCTTTAAAAACATATAATTGAATACTCCCAAAACTTGTCTGATTAGATAAGCACAAGTTAGTTTTAATTAACGTTTGAAACTCAGATCTGTCTTCAGTTCTTATTTTAGCTTGTGCGTTTCTTGTCTGCATGTGAATGAATCTATAATAAGGACACACCCGTACAGGCATATACGACCTTTATAATAAGCCTTGTTGCCAACATAACGTGCAGGTTGCAGCTAAACTAATCTATGACAAAATACACTAAAATATATACAAAAAAACAAAACTGTAGAAGATGCGTTTTCATCTCTTGTGGGAGTGTTATTACCTAATCGATGCAAAAGATGTTAGCCAAGTGTGTATCACACGTGTGTTGGCATCATAATTGTCATCAAACAAAACATATGTTCCATCCGTTGAACCTCTCATGACTCACCCCCTCCACTGCATTTAGACCCGAATCAGTTTATAAAGGTCTAGTTCGCAAGTCAAAACATTATGAAATGAATTGAATTAAAGGTTAATGGTGTTTAATGCTTGATTAGAATCGTTTAATTAAAAGCTATGGAGCTAATGGAGAAATATTTTAGGTGTGAAAAGCTAAAACGTGACGTTATTCCTGAAATCTAATCTAAGGGTTGATATTCATTTCTGATCATCCAACCGTCCATAGGGTATGAGTCGTATGACCAAGTCTGCTACTCTCATCTTTCTTGGCTCCTTCTCTATTTAAACTTCTCTGCCTTTCACTCTGCTCTTCCCCCTTTAGCGTTTACACAGCCACAGAATCCACAAAACCAAATCTTCTCTCCCCATTCTCACATCTCTGCCGTTAATTATCTAAACCAATCAATCTAACGATCAAAAACAGAGCTTTGAAACTCCACAAGTTTGATCATTTGCTCTGAAACAGAGTATCCTCTGTTCTTTGCTCTGTTTTTTTTTCATCGATGAGGAGGTTACGAGGGATCAAAATCAGAAGACCCTTTCAACGAATCACAAGATGGATCCTCCGGAAAACCCGACTCCGCCGTTCGAGATACATTCGGTTAAGCCCGAACCGGCCGGTTTGCAAACCAAAACCCATCGAGAAACTCATAAGCTGGGGTCGTAGTCTCACATCACACAGCGCCAGGTTTCTCGGGTGTAAAAGATCAAACTCCGGATACATACCAATCGGGGAGGAACCGGTTCGAACTAAACCCGACCCAGTTCCGAAAGGTCACTCTGCCGTCTACGTGGGTAAAAAAGACGGAGACTTTCACAGGGTTATGGTGCCTATCGTCTACTTCAACCATCCTCTGTTCGGTGAGCTTCTGAGAGAAGCAGAGGAAGAGTTTGGGTTTTGTCAAGAAGGTGGAATCACTATCCCTTGTCCTTATTCGGATTTCAAACGGGTCCAGACCCGAATAGAATCCGGGTCGGGTTTTGGCAAGTTTCCATGGAGCCGGCGCCGGCAATAACGACGACGGAAAAGACGGTACACGATGATAATGATGAAAAAAGTTTGATTTTTTTTTTTTTTACTATTTTCGTTACTTTTTAGCTTTTTACCCTCTTTTGTTAGATATGCATGTATATATGTGATAATGTGAAAGTGACATTTTTAGCATAAACTAAAGACGAATAGTCACGATACTGTAAATAATTGAGAGATTTTTCCAGTAACTGCATGAGTGCTTTTGGTGGGACTATGTGATTATGAATTTATGATTAGGATAGTGATTATAAAAGTGAATTATAAAAAGGGTAAAACCGAAGAAAAAGTTCAACACGATTCTGTTGATTAATCTTTTGGACCTACACAAGATTTTGCTATCAGTCACAATAATTTATCATTGTTAAAACCCACTAATTCTATATGTAGTTGAAGACATAAAAATCTATATAAACGTATATTTTCTTGAAGATCATAAGTTTTCCAAAAGACAAAGTGCATAGACTACTAATTAACAAGTCGACATGCAAAGTTGATTTTATTGACATCCAAATTTAATTTACGTACCTACGAAAACACTATAATGAGAAATTTGGTTGTATATATCTAATATCTCCAATCTATTAAATGGGGCTTTGTGATTGTTATTCAATGACAATTTCTTGCTAGTGTTGAATTGTGGTGAATATAGGCTGGGAAAAGTTATGGGAGAAGCTACTGCTAAAATGACATTTTTAGCATTGAAGTGATCGTCGCCATTAGAGTCTCTTTCGGTATCTATGCGTAGCAATTATTATTATTTTTTTTAGTGTGGAGAATCTACCAAAAACCAAGGAGTTTATTGAAAAATTCTTTTTTCTTGTTTGAAAAGAGAAACAAAAATTGAAAAAAAAAATCTTAGAAAAAACACATTCACATGTTATATTTGTTTAGCGAACAGCAAACTAGTTAATTTTAATAGGTTGAGTAAAAGTTACTTGACTTTGGAGGAGATTTTATTCAAATCGGATTGAATTAAATTACTTAAAAAGAATTACAAGTTAAGATGGCTCAAGCAGAATAGCATCCTTGGTTTCCTTTCCTTTAAGTAAGGTTTTGATTTTATTTTTAGTCCAGTTTATCTAAGCAATAATAAGATTTGGGTTTAGTGTTTTACTATTCAGCATGGATAAAAACCCATAGATTCTAGGTTGAGACAGCTTCAGATTATAGATTGGATAAACAAATAGAACAATTAAGTATGCTTGCTAAACAAACACTTTTACGTTAATAGATATAATCCAGCTTAGCTGACAAAAACAGATATAATTCATTTTCAAACAAATCAGTATTCTTTGACCTCTATACAAATTGTTTGATGACTTAAATTATGTTCAGTTATTTATTTTTATAATGTAAAGCAAACTACATACTACAAATGTCAAATAGTATTCAAATTCGTGGGAGACATTTTATATTTTCTTTGGGGTTAGATTGGTAGTTGAATTGCCAAGTTGATGATTTATAGATCGGTCCAATTTCTATCGGGTTGAAAGTATTGTGGATAAGTAGTGGCTGTAACAATCAAAGATTTTTCTTCTAAATGCATATACCAGGTTAGATGTACGACCTGTTAACCTATCCTTTTTCTGACTTCATAATCGAACCAAACAAAACCCGATAAACTATGTTCAGTCATTTAAGTATTAGACCACGTAACTTGCATTTATGTAACTTTTTTGGTTAATACATAGTTTTCCGTTAAGTTGCTGATTATAAAAACATATTTAATTGAATATTTGCTAAACATGAGATTCAATAGTTTATACAAAATGGTCCAATCAACAATGAGCAGATGAAGAATAACAAGTTTAACAAGTACAAGATGTAGAGTAGTGAGCGAAGCTTGCACTGTTGCACACAAGAAAAAGAAAAATTTGAACACTGTGAAGACATGGGCTTTAACCCATTCACATCTCAACAGCCCAATAGGCTTATTTTCCTTTTTAACCAAGTTATGTTGCCTCTATATCTCTGGAGCTGTCTCAACCTAGAATCTTGTGACTTGGTGATGATTCCTTGTTTCGCAAGTTTTCAGTTTAGCTGCTTGATGAGTGTAGTGAGTCTAGTGACTGTAATGTTGCTTGCTTTGTAGATGCTTCATGGTTAAAGAATGCAACAATTCCCAAGAAGTTCACTCTATGGTTAGATGGATGACAATTCGCTCTTTTGTAGAGGCGGAGATGGGTCAAGTGCCAACTTATAAAGACCTTACATAAACTACTATTCCATTGCACATTGGACCTTTAGTTTTTGATATAATGAGTTACACAAAAAAGAACATAAACTACTATTCGATTGAGAAATTCATTTGGTCCTGGTCAAGATTTAAATAAAGTTGTTTCTATTCTACTTACAAAGATAAAAAAAGTTCTCCACTATAACATGATGAGAATATGTATGTGATGGAATCTATTTTGCGAACATATACTAATCTAAAGGCCATGATTAAAATGGGACCCTCTTTGCATAAAAGAAGTACTAAAGAAAATGGCACCCAAAAACACAAACCTTCTTTAATCATGTCTAAATCATTTCACGCAGTACTCTATTGTTTATTTAAATAATAAACCAATTCTTTCATCCAATTTGTCGAGTTTTTGGTATTGATTCGTTACAACTTACAAGCGAATGTTTATATGCCAATTGACATGTCATAATTAAGATTATCGAGTTCTAAGCTTATCTTGGTTTGCATTATTACTTCTAGACATATCACATATCTCTTGAGACCCAAACCATTATATGCAAATTAATGTTCTAGATGAAATTTTTGATTAGGCGGATGCCTAGACGTCGACTAGTTAGATGCTGCCTATATTAATATTTTTTAAAAATATTGTAGAAAATTTATTTAGTTTATGACTGATTTGCCGTCTATGCATCCGTGGTCTATACTAAGTTTTAGAAACGGACAAAAATCAATTAAAATAAAACACTAGGAAAATACAATAAAAGCAAGAACCATTTGAAAACAATCACAAAGAACATCAAAAAGAATAAAAAGTTATGAGAATGCTCTTTCTCTTCTCTCTCTTGTTCTTCCTCTTCTTCCACTCATCATCCTCCTCAAGATCATCATCAGAATCTCACATCTTCATCTACGGTGGATGTTCTCCGGAAAAATACACACCAAACACTCCTTTCGAATCAAACCGCGACACTTTTCTCTCTTCCGTCGTCACTTCCTCCTCCGAAGAATCCTTCAACAGCTTCGCCGTCGGCAACGACTCTTCCTCCTCCTCCTCGGCTGTCTTCGGTCTTTATCAATGCCGTGAAGATCTCCGACCATCTGTGTGCTCAAAATGTATCCAAAACTCCGTCGACCAGATCACTCTCCTTTGCCCTTACTCTTACGGTGCATCTCTCCAGCTCGAAGGCTGTTTCTTGCGTTACGAGACAAACGACTTTCTTGGGAGACAAGACACGAGTCTTAGGTATAAGAAGTGTAGTTCCAAGAGCGTTGAGAATGACTATGACTTTTTTAAAAGGAGAGACGATGTGTTATCGGATCTTGAGTCCACTCAGCTCCGTTACAAAATTAGCCGGTCTGGTTTGGTCGAAGGTTATGCTCAATGTGTTGGTGACTTGAGTCCTAGTGACTGTACGGCTTGTCTTGCGGAATCTGTTGGGAAGTTAAAGAATCTTTGTGGCTCGGCGGTTGCAGCTGAGGTTTACTTGGCTCAGTGCTATGCTCATTATTGGGGTTCTGGTTACTATGACTTCTCTTCAGGTTGGTCCAAAAATTCAACTTCTTCATTTCATATATTGAGTATTGCCGTAATAACATAACACTAGGATATGATCCGCGCCTTGCGCGGAGTGAGAGAAAAACTTAATTTTGAAAAGTACATCATATTTTTTTTCGAATAAACAACAAAAAATACATTTTTAACAAAAGTACAACATATTTTAATTTATATACAATAAAATCTATAAGTAGATACGGGATGAATTTAATGTAACATTATTAAAATAACATATTTATCAATATATATATATATATATATATATATATATATATATATATATAGTATGCATATGTAAAGTAAGGTAAAAATAAACAGGACATCACAAAAACATGCATTACAAATTAGAAAAATATATGATCCTATCTTTTGTAGACAAAATTGTATTTTTTTTAACACCAAGACAAAGTTCTATAAAATCATATTAGTATGGGTTTGAGTTCATTTAGTATAGACGAATCTATCAAAAAAATTTAAATGGGTCTATCACTTAAATATATGAAGCCGGTATACTGATTAAAAAGTTGAACAATTTTTTGAAAAAAAAATAGTCGTTTTTTTCAGAAACATTTAGTCACTTTTTCATAAAAAAATATACATTTTTTTAAAAAACGAAATAAAATATGGCCATTTTGAAAACTAAAGTATATGAAAACGATGAAATGTGAGTGATATATGGATCTCCTCCCACAAATGTATATATATATATAGTAAACCAGTTGCGTAAACAATAAATTTGTATACGCAATTTAAGGGAATACGAAATCAGTTTATAATGTGATTGACCACTAAATCAGTTTATGCCATATTTTCTTTTTCTTTTAAATACAAAATGACTTTGTGTGAATAGTGTTTTATCAATTAGCGTCAATCTTGGACTAATTATTAAATGTTTTAAAGACTAAACTTGTGAATCAAGTTTTGCGTGATTTAATATTCAAGTCTAAATACAAAAAATAACGTGGATTATGAACAGAAATATTGTCATGTATTTTTTATGCAAACATATTGAATGTTTTAGATTTCAGAAAAAGATATGTCACCGCTGAAGGTATATATACACTCGGCAAAAATCTGTCTAAGGGAATTAACACATTTTTCCTTTAATGATATTAAGTATTGTTTTACAGGATCGCAATTTTGCATTGCAGCAGATCAATAATATTCCCATAATTTTAATATTCATTGATTATAAAAAAATTCAATAATGTATGGGTTTGGTATGTTTAAGCCATGACCCAATTTAAATTTATAAACGGTTAGTTCAAAAAAAGATAAAATAACTAAAACTCCTGCCCTTTTGTAAAAAAAAAAAAGAAACACTAAAACTCCGAGATGCATGGTTTTATTTTATATAATCTCAACATAGTAAATGCAATAAATTGTGATAGTAAACAAATTATAATTCGCAAATCTCGTGTATCATATCTTTTGATTGATATAGTAAATGAAATAAATTACCCGCAAATCTCGTCTCTCAACAAAAATGGTTTATCAAATTAATATCAATCAGCGTCAATCATACCTACAAGAAGGATTATTCTTCTGACTAAACTTATGCATAAATTCTGCGTGATCGATAATCCACGTCTGACGCACCCAAATTATGTGGATTAGGAAAGAAAAATATGTTTCTTAAATAAAAACATTCATAACGAATCAATCGATAATAATGGCAGGCCAAATTAGGGCAGCGTAATATACCAATAATCATATATTAATGGTTATTATGGAAAGATTTTGAGTTTTTTTGTGTAAACAGTCAATCAATATTTATGCGTGAGGTTAACCTGAATAGCATATTTTTAAATTATTACTATTTCATGTATCCATTAGAATAACTATCATATATATTTTTTATTTTAAAAAAAATAGAGAAATACAATCAAAACAGTCTGTAATCGGAATCTGACATGTTTCTTAATCATATTTTCAAGATTAGGGCCGAGTGATATTAGCAAACTCATGCACGAATTTGAACTATAATATGAATTTGATGTATAACTTTAAAAATGCATTTGATGTATTACATATATAAAACACACTAAATATATTTGAATCAGCGAGGGAACGGTTTCACTTACATACAGTATTTATTTTCAAATTTAGCTTGAATAATCTGCGGTGGCCTATATTTAATACGCACGGAAATACAAACTATAATGAAAATGTAATAAAAGACCATGCAGTACCAATGGTAATGTATGTAATAAATCTAGTATATTAAGGATAATTCTATATGAAAGCTGAGAAGGCTTGTGAAACCGACACGTATGCATAATGGCAACATTGTAAATAGTTTACACTTTAAAGGTTATTCTTTTTTTTGCTTCTTGATTAATAATAAGAGGATAGCCATGCACACTAGTTTAACATGGATTATAACACAGCTTTTTCGTATATACAACTCATACATGCATGAACAGTAACTAAATTTGAATTATAACATTAATTACGTCAAGTTTAAATAATAGAATAATTTTTTTTGTAAAAAAATAATTAATTCCGTAACTTTTTTAAAAAAGCATTAGTTACGTAACTTTTTTAAAAGCATTAATTACGTAATTTAAAACTTTTATATTGAGTTCATTAGTTTTTTGGTCTAATTGAGTTCATTAGTTATTTTTTGTTTTTTTTTTGAGCCATATTCATTTATTATACTAACTGCCATGATCATGTATTCATGGACTATACTTAATGACATGATCATTATAATTGGTATTCCCTCCATGTTTAATAATTGACGTTTAAAAAAAGACTAGATACTTAACCCGCACACCCGTGCGGGTGTTAATTTTCACATTTTTATAAATTGATAATTGTTTATCATAATTATTATTATATATTTATACGTATTATAATATAGTTAATTGTATAAGTATTTAAATAGTTTTAGAATTCTATACATCATAATCAAACCTGAATCAAATAGGTAATATGGTTACTTTTAGTTATTTTGTTATTTTTAGGTTAAGTTTAGTTTGAATTTAAAATACCCAAAATGAATCGGTTAATATTGTTATTTGTGGTACAAATTTTCGAACCGGTTTCAAATACATTAGTTTTTGGATATTTGTAGGTTTCTATATATCATAACCGAATTCATCTGGATTCAGGAAAACCCGATTCAAAACCCACATAAAATTTGCAATGTCCGAATGAATCCAAACTCAAAAAAACTAATACCCAAAAGAAATAACTTATAGCTGAATAGATACATAATGTTATGTCTAACTGGTTATGTAAGCATAACGCAAATAAAAGATAGTTTGTTAGCCATTTTGAATTCTTGTCACAAATAAAGTAATTTCTTTTAAATATGTTGATTATTATAGTTAATATGTAAAATAAATACTGCCAATATATTATAGTAAATATAATTAATGAAATGGTTAAATAGGTGAGAAATGAATGTAAAATTAAAAAAAAAATTGAAAACAAACAAATTTTGTTTTGTACTTCTGTAATAAATGATGTCAATTTTTTAGTAAAGATAATAAATGAAATGATTATAATTGATTAAAATAACGAAAATCTGTAAAAATCACTTAAAATAGGTAAGTGTTATTTTATTATATATATATATATATATATATATATATATATAGAAACATGAATATAAATCAAAACAACAAATATATATATATATATATATATATATATATATAAACATGAATATAAATAAAAAAACAAATAAAATGTACATATATATTCCTTCCGTTTCGATTTAGATTATAATGTTGTTTTAGGCATTAAAATATTAAAAGATCAATTTTGTAAGTGAATAAATGAACCATTAATGAAATAAAGTATAAATTAGAAATAGCCAATTAACATAAGTTTCCAGATTAAATGGTTAAAATATTTATAACTAAATTAGTGTGCTTATCTAATAGACTCAAAATTAAACATATTTAGGTTGTTTTGTGAATAATGATGTGGTTTCAAAAAAAGGCATGTGATATATATATTTTTTGATCTGAGTGGGATAGGTTTAATAAAAAATATTAACAACATGTCAACATATGTTTTCGTTGTGATTTCAACGTGAAGAAAACTAAATACATTTTCTAATAATTTTTTTATACATTCCTTTTATTGTTAAGAGGAACCCAACTTTTAGGTAACAGTATATATGCTAAAGATATTCGTTTAGTCTATAATTAAATGTAGCTGATTAATTAATATTCTAAAATCTCTATATTAAAGGTTAATGGCAATTCTTTGTAATTATTGTGAAAAACTAAGGGTTAAGTATTATTTGTACTTCACTTTTAATAGTTTAAGATGGTTCCAAATTTGATGACGTTTTCAAATTGTAAGGTCAAATTTATTAATAAATGATGTTATATAACTAGTGATAATTATGAATATGTACTATAGTTGAAGTTGATACATAATGTCTTATTTAGAAAATGTAACAAGTTAAAAAAAATTATTTTTTATTTTTATTTTATGTGCTTACTTCTAAAATGTCATCTATTAACTTAATAAATTTTAATTTAAATGTGTGAGAGTTTGACCTAGTTTGAAAATCCGCCGCTCGCAAATGAGAAAATCACGAGTGCAGTTGCTTCGTTGCACGAGAAAGCTGAAGAATTTTTTTTTTCCGTTCTTTGTCCTGCAAAGACACCATTAATCTTTTGAATTATGCGTTGGAAAATTCGAGCATCGTGATTATAATATGATTGGTTAGAAAAGAATGTTATTTGCAAAATATTGTATAACTATGACAATATAATATCCCTTGCTTTATAGGCTTAGCCACCCATGTCCCAGTCCAACTTTATTGTATTCTTTATGGCTTGATCGATATCACACAGTAGAAAAGTCATTTACATCTTCGAAATTCTAATTCTTATTTTGATACTATGGGTCTTGTCTTATGCACTTTATCTTCCGTGATTAAGATCCAACGAACGGAGATAACGTGGGGAAATCAATTGCGATCATCGTCGGAGTTATTGCTGGATTCGCAATTCTTGTTATCCTCCTCTCCCTCTGCAGAAACAACATGCGTAAGTAAATGCTTACTTGTCGTCACATGTTAAAATTATATCACCATTTTATTAAGATTTAAATTTAATCGAGTGTTTAAGAATTGTCATAATCCTATGTTTTATGATTCTGATCTCCAGATTGATATAAAGAAGACACGATTCGAGATAAAAGATTCTAGTGGGACTTCCTTTTTTTTTATAAAAAAAATCTCTTATTCTGTAGGAACATATCCGTTACCTTGTTGATTATTTTTGGTTCATCAAAAGGAAGAAAAAAAAAAACTCGAAGTGGCCAACATAGTCTTATCTAGCCATGATGTATAATTAACAATTTGATTAGTGGCCCGTATTGTCTGCCTCGAAAGATGATAACATTATTCCATAAAATGGTAATAGGCGTACATACCCACTTTCCTTAGCAGGCGCAATTATTCGATACTCGTCATACTTAGACCATAAAATATAACTATACCTTGACCCGCCCGATCGGGCGGATATTTATTTTCTGTTTTTAGATTTTGTGTTTATATTAAATGATGAATTTGTAATATTTGCACAAAAATTTCGATTGAAAATTAATTTTTGCAGTTATAATAAAACTTAAAATTAAAAGCTTAATAAAATATTTTGATACATAATTTAAATTTCTTAATAAAAATAATATAGAGGTGGATCATATTTTTTTCCAATTTCAAAATCTTAGCATCCCAATAAAATAAATTTATAAATACATAAAATATATAAACCATACTTGGAACAATATTTCTATCAAAATAAATTTGTTAAAGAAAAATAATTTAGCGATGTTGTTGTTTATTTCTAGAGTTTGATCCGTGACCGTATAAATATTTGCTTTCATTTTAAATTTTATTTGTACTGATGGTATAATATATATATATATATATATATATATTTAAATTAAAATGTATTACATAATTATTAATAAAACATTTTAAAACATAAAATTTTTATTTATTACGTTGAATAATTATATTTTGTGATTTAGATCGTCTATTATATCACAGTGTATCATATAAACAAATCCAACATTTATAACTTATTATATTTATATTATAAAAACCATTATACTAATAATATATGAATAAATTATTTTATATTTTATTTATATATTATATAAATTGATTTTGATGTGTGATTTTTATTTTATTATTTATACCAATAAATATTAAAAATATTTAACATGTTAAAACGAAGTATATTGGGAAATCTATTTTCGTAAATATTTGATTAAGAAAATCTATTATTTAAATTAAGAAAATACATTAAATGCTTAAATCTATTATTTAAATTAGGAAAAGATAAGCATACTTAAATATAGGTTCAATAAAGACAAGTATACTTAAATATAGGAAAAGACAAGCATACTTAAATATAGGTTCAATAAAGACAACTATAATTAAGGAAAATGCATTTACAAATCAGAAAAGACAACTATAGTTAAGGAAAATTAATTTATTACTTCCAGTGGCATTCTAATGTAAATAACTTCAAGAACTTAGAGTCATTTTCAAAGTGTACTTCTTTTTTAATAATATAGACTAGGATAATATCCGCGCTTTGAAAGCGCGAAATTGTTTTTTGTTGACAAATTTATTAACATGTATATTTTTCACTAATATTTTTAGTATGAACTTTTGATTTTGGTTCGTTTATGAAATGTATTTTCTGGTTTTCTGTGTTTAGCATGGAAAGTTGGTAAGTAGGGAACGGAATTCGAACTATAAATGAAAATTTCTTAAAACGCAGACAATTAACTTTTCGAATCTAACATGGTATAGGTAAGGTTAGGCAAAAAAATCCAAATCCAAAGAACCGAACATAATTCAATCAGAAAAGTAGTATCAAACCCGAACTAAAATTGGTTAAATATCTGGATGGATTCAAAATTTTCGTATCTGAGAACCATAACCGAAACCGATCGGATTTGGACCAGCACAACCGTGCGAATATTTGTTTTATATAATTAGTATATATTTTTAAGGTTACTTATATATTTAAATATGTATAATAATTTTATATTTTTCATACTGTAAATTTATTAATTATTTTAAATCATCACATATATATTGATTTTAAAAAATATTTGTCCTATTGAATTTGTGTTTGATAGTAAAACTAATTTTTATTTTGTTTTTTTAAATATCACATATAAAATAAATAATGATTTCTATTTTAATAGATAAGATAAGGAATAAAATATTAGTTTGTTAAGAGCTCTGGTTTTGTAGGAGTTGATGGTTAACTTAGGCGTGACATATTATTAAATATTTTTTTAATATTAAATGAATGATAACTGATTTCTACTTAGAGCCCATTTAAAAAAAATCACACATGAATCAAAGTTGTCACTTATGTTTTAATATATAAAAGTTTTAGGTATACGTTTCTATAAATAAATGTATCAAATAGTGAACCACAAATAAAATAATATAATTCTTAAACGATTTATGGTGATATTTCAGGTATTTCAAGTAAAAATTTAAAAATAATTTAAATGAGTTATCCGAATCCGCAAAGATCCAAACCCGAACCAAATTTTTTAAATACCCAAATGTGACTTAAAATTTTAACCTCGAAACCCGAATAGATCCGAAACAAATCCGAATGGGTATCCGAACGCCTAGATATAGATATGCAAGATATATTAGTGTATATTTGATCAAATAGATAAAAATGTGGTTAGAATATTCTGCCTAAATTATTGTATTATTGTATATAAGAGGTCCAAGTAAGAATAATTGTATAACTTGTATTATTGTTTTTAAGCAAAAAAAAAACTTGTATTATTGTATATAGGAGGTCCAAGTAAAAAATTGAATTGACATCGGACCAATCGGCATCATCTTGTTGGTTTACGTTAAGTTAACCGGTTTATATATAAAGATAGCGTGTAGTTATAGTTAACTTAGATAACTTCGTATGGTCCATTAATTATGTAACCACTAATAAAATTGAAACAGTCCAAAACTTAAATGAGAACATCTATGGGTAGATAAAAATTAGGACTCTATTTTAATAGAGTAGATGGTTTTATCCAGTGTTTTGAAATCCGACCCGGACCAGCGGTTGAACCAGAAAACCCGGTGACCGAAAATAAATTCGGGTTGGGTTTTGTAAAAAACCCAAAATTTAAAAACCCGCAAAAACCCGCTCAAACCCACTAAAACCAAAAACCTGGTACCGGTTAAACCACCAGTTGAACCAGTAGATAATTTTTTTAGTTGTATATCAAATGAAAATAAAAATATAAAAAGTTAAGTTAAGTATTCTAAATGTTTATTAAACATAAAATATATACATATCCAAACTATTATTTCATGTTTTAAAGATATTTAGAAAATAGTAACTTTAGTTTTATATATTTTTATTTTTTCTATTTCATTAGCTAATATATTATTATATAATAAAATTAATTTATTTATTAATCTGCGGTTCACCCGAGGTTTACATGCGGTTGACTCAATGACCCAGTAATCCGGTAAATCGTCCGGTTCAGTGTTATTATCCTCGTGTAGTTACAAATTTTCAATCTCTAATATCAACTTATTAAAATTATTGCAGACTTTAATTTGTGGTATTGATATTAAAAAATTTATGGAATTTGAGTTTGATTATATAAAAACATAACCCATTTAATTAGTTAGCAAAATCTAAATGTTGAAATATGCCCACAAAATTGAAAGACCATAATGCCATTAATGAATTTTTTAGTTTGTTCATATCATTAAAGATATTTTTGGAAAATTTAAAACATTCATTAAAGGTATAATTCAGGAATGATCCTGTTTTAATGGTATTGATATAGAGACTAACGTGATCGTCTTGAGAGTATCTTTATACTACTTTAAAGGTTCTGCTGGGGAAAAAGAGTTGCAAGGCCTATCCAACCTGGGGTTCGTGTACGATTGGGGTCTGGTGACCAGACTCTGGTCTATCGGTTGAGGCAATTGCTCAAGAGCCCTTAAATGAGAAAGAGCAAATCTCCTATGGTCCCCTAAAATCTCCTATACCCCATTTTCATTAACTCACTGCGAAGTTACAAAATTGCCCCCGTCGGCTTTTTAAAAAGAAAAAGAAGAAATCAAATTTAATTCTGTTGGTATGGTTTTCGGTATGGTTTTCGGTATGGTTAAAGAGATTTTGGTTGAGGCATTTCGGTTTCGGTTTCCAATTGAATTTGAATTGAAAAAATACTAAAAATAAAAGAAATTAAAAAATTAAAAAAGCAAATCGATCGACATCGAGAGTCCTCCGACATCGAACTCACTCTCTCTCCTCAAGTCGAGCTCACTCTCTCTCCTCTGAACTCGAGCTTCTCCCCTCTGAACTCGAGCTCACTGGTCGCTCCTCTGACTCGAGCGCACTGTCTCTCCTCTGAACTCCAGCTCACTCTTATCTGTCTTGTTCTTCTGGTTGTTTCCCAGCGAGCTCTCTGAGGCCTCGAGCTCTCTCCTCAGTTGTCGAAGTCGATAGGTACTCCGGCGAGCCTCTACTCCGGCGACGCCGTGGGACCTCAACGTTGTAATGCAGGTTAGTTTTTCTCTCTCCCGCGAGCTCTCCAGTGCCATTGGCTCCAATTGATTCTAGGTTAACAAGTAAAACTGATGTAGAGTAGGTAAAACAGACAAGTCGATACTCTGATTCAACTGGTATAACTAGAACTTTATTCATTTGTTTTTGCAGGATACAATGATGAACTATGTGAGCGTCTATTTCAAGTTCAAAGGGGAGATCTCTTGTTTAAACTTGAAGACAACAGTGGAGGATTTAAGTTTGGCAATGCTAGAAGAGAAGTTGTATAAAAAGCTTGCTTTGGATGAGAGTAAGGTAAAACTTGCAATGAGGTGCATGCCGTTGGTGTATGGATCTGAAGAACAGCAAAATATTCGTGATGATGATGATCTGTTTGGCTTCCTAATAACTGTTGATAAAGACAACCGTAGATCTCTTTTGTTAGTGGATGAGGCGAGTGTGGGCATAAGTTCGTATGGTATGAACTACGAAGTGTTGCAGGGAGATGATGATAATAGTCATGAAGTAGGACCTAAGGCCATAACTCTGTATGTAGGAGACGGGCAAGCTTATCAACAGAAGCAGATGATAGTTGCAGGGAGATGATGATAATAGATATGGATGTTGAGCAGCCAACTATTATAAAATGTAGTCAGGTTATTGAGGCTTGGGAAGACGGATTACTAGATCTTTGGAATGTTGCCTTTGTTGTGTTGCTATTTCGTTCGTGTGTTGCTTTTGGTGTGTTTCTTTTCGTATGTTGCTTTTGGTATGTTGCTTTAAGTCAATGCTTTGCTATGTTTCCTTTTGTTATTTGTAATCGGATTTGGATAACTAAGTATAACTAAGTATAACTTAGTATTTTGTGACTATGTATTGGAAATACACGGAAAACTAGTATAACAAGGTGTAACTATTTCTGAATTTGGATTAGTGAAAATTTGATTACAAAGGAGTAATCTATATTCCTTTATAAATCTAATAATTCTCTCTTACTTCTCTTACAGGAAAAGTTGACTCCTCACATCTCTCACTTCTCTTCTCTCTCACTTCTCTCGAGACTCTTCTCTCGAGACTCTTCTCTCTACTTCTATCACTTCTCTCTCTTTCGAAAGATGCAGGGAGATGGGTCGGGTTCGTCAAGGCAAAATTCTGGAAGAAAGTTGTGTTTCTGTCGCTTAGATGCCAAAATCAGACAAGCTTGGACAGACAAGAACCCGGGCCGACGTTTTTATGGCTGTCCCCGTTATAAGGTACCCCAGCCGATGATAGAAATTGTGATCTGAGATCGGATTTTGAAAAATTACATTATTTAAAAAAGGTTATTTGTGTCAGGAGAAAAATGGATGCCAGTACTTCAAATGGGTTGATGTAGAGGATGGTTCAGAATGGCAAAGATTGGCTTTGATTGAAGCCCATGATCAGATTGAAGAGCAGCGTCGTCTGATCGAGCAGTTACACGAAACCATTTCAGAACTCGCACACAATTTGGAGAGGATCCAACAAGAAGAGGAAATCGCTAGAGACTTTCAGAATCTCTATGTTTAATTTAGTGATTTGAGGAGAATGTTGTTTATGAGTTTACTTATGTTTCCCTGTATTCAAACCGATGTTTAATGATCTGAAATTGTTGTTTATGCGTTTACTTATGCTTCCCTTTTATTCGAGAATTATGGAAAACTACAGAAAACTAGTAAAATCATAGTGTAACAATGTAGAAAGTAACAACACAGCCACCTAATCCCCTCTAATCCAACACACATAATTGTTAGAGTCTTTAATACACAAAATCTCCTTAAGCATCAACAAAAACTACTGCTGAAATATATTTGCCAAAATATGAAATTTTTAATATAACAAACTAATCGACATCACATTTTCTCTTATGCATTGTATAGTCTTTCAAAGATCACTTTTCTAATAAGACCACCTTACAAAGGAGTATTTCACAATTCTCGTGATTTCGAAAATATTCTTCCACTAATCAGTATAGCTTACATGTTAATGTTGAAAAATAACAAGTAAAACTTTATTAACAAATTAAATTTTCCGTAAAACTAAAAAATGTTGAAATCACGAAAAATAAAACTATGAAGAAATGTTGTAACACCAGAAACTTAAGTATAACTATGCCCAAATATTTTGGGGGGAAACAAAATAAAAAAGAACGCGCCATTTTGAAATGTTTTCGATTCGGTCAAAAACAAGATTCTTTCCTTCTCTGCTTTCGTGACTCTCTCTCTCTTGTCTCCTCAGCTGACTCCCTCAACAGGAAAAGTTGACTCCCTCAACTGTACCACTTTAGTCATTTCCCACACCTCCACTCCTCCACTCCTTCTCTCTCTAAACCCACGTCTCCATCTCTCTCCTCAAAATGTCGATATTTACTCCTCCTCCTCAACCTCCTTATCTTTCTAAATTCTCTATAAATACTGTCTAAATACACTCTAATTTCTCACTAATACTCTCTAATTTCTCTCTAAATTCTCTCTAAACCCACGGTTTTATTCTTACTCTCTCTACT
Organism: Raphanus sativus; assembly: GCF_000801105.2. Lineage (NCBI taxonomy): Eukaryota > Viridiplantae > Streptophyta > Magnoliopsida > Brassicales > Brassicaceae > Raphanus > Raphanus sativus. The sequence goes on along the minus strand of NC_079514.1, from coordinate 51,234,284 downwards.
GACCATGAATGGAATTCCTACCCGTTGCCCATGTGGTGGTGACATTCAGACGGATATAACTCTACCGCCGAAGTATCGCCACGATTTCGATACCCACCCAGGGCTTAGGTTCTTCACCTGCAAGAAATATGAGGTAATTTTCCTTCTTTGTATAGTCATACTTAGTGAAACTTATTTTATACTTTGGTGAAACTTAGTTAATGATACTGAGTGAAACTGATGTATACTCCTGGTATAACTGTGTAGGACGATGGGATGCATGTTCGTCAGCCATGGGCTTTGGGTGTTGAGGATGAAGTGAGGCGCCTAAGGAGGGAGGTTAATAATATGGCTGAAGAGATTGCTAAGCTGAAGAGCCTTATTACCTCTACCTTCCGTCCATGAATGAGATTCAGTCTTAGTATTCTCTATCTATTTCGTAGTGTTCCCTATCTATTTCTTAGTGTTCCCAATCTATTTCCAGTGTCTCAGTTTATTTCCACTTTCGGTTCGGTTACAAGTCTTTTTTTGTTTTGTTAAGACTTGTATAATGTACTAAGGTTTGTTTCAGTTATTTTAATTAATCAATATTATGTGGTTGTGTTTCAATTAAAAACCTTAGTTGTTAAGAACTTGTGTTTCAATTATTTCTCTTCTAGTCGAGGCCTTCTAGTCTCTAGTTGTGTTCACTACTTGACTACTTTTGACCAAATTCAGAAAATAACATCACAAACCTAGTTTCAAAATATCCGATAAGTATTAGTTACAAACAAAAATAAACAACCGAATACAAAGAGTTTGTCTACCAGATAAAACAAAAACAACAACACATAGAGTTCTTCACTTCTGTAAAAACAACACATAGAGCTCTTTCTCTACGTCCTTCACAAACTCCTCCACCGAGGCCAATCTCTCATCCAAGTCGTCCTTCACAAACTCCTCCACCGAGGCCAATCTTTCAATATCCTGTCAATAGAATAAATGTACAAACTTAGTTCTACCTTTATTCCACCCTACTCCTACCATAGGCTTACCTTAGTTCTACCCTAGTCCTACCTTAGTTTTAACTCAAATATGTAGGAATTGCCTCGAATGCAATAAGCTGTAAAACATCACAACACCACATTATGTAATGCCATCATAATTGTTATCATGTCATTAAAGGGATTTCACATACCTCTAGTTGGGACACAGAAACCTGGAAGAGGCCACAACGTATTCTCTTTCACAACCCTTCCAAAATGTTTCATTGTGTGAGAGATCTCCTTCAACATGTAATCAGATTCCTGCAAGTTACAGTAAATCTTAATCAAGTTATACCACTACTACTTCAAAGTATATTAGTTCATCCAAATGTGATACCTTTTCTTCTGGTCTTTTGTCCTCAACGTTCTCAATCTCTTCTCTTACTTCTTCGGAACCTCCATTCTCATCATCCTTTCCTTCTGCAGCTCCATCTCCATCTCCATTTTCTTCTTCAGAACCTTCTCCGTCTTCATTTCCTTCTTCAGAACCTTCAATCTCATCATCTCCAGAATGAGTCCCAATCGCCGGAGTTGCTGGAGGAGCTGGAGGAGCTGGAAGAGATGGGCCACCAACAACTGTCGTCGGAGCAGTCGGCTCAGTCGGCTTCGTTCCCGCCGTAGTCTCCCTCGAGTCCTCACTCGTCTTCTCCGCAGTCTCCGTCATCTCCGTCGTCTTCTCGATGTTATCGAAGTCCTCAGCCGCCGCCGTCGTCTGACTTGTCTCCTTCTCCTTCGCAAACTTCACTCTCCGAGTCTCTTCCTTCGTTGGATTATCCTTCCTCTTACCTCCTCTCGTTTCAACCACCATCGCACTCGATTTCCTCTGAATTTTTCTCTCTCTCCGTTCGTTCTCACCGTTGATTTTGGGTACGTAGAGGAATTGGAGGCTGAAAGAGTTCAAAACTCGAGTTCAAATCCTTCGAATTAGGGGATTTGAGTGAGTGAAAGGGGGAAAAATGGAGAAGAAGAGATTGTCGAAATTCAGTTAAATTAAATTGAGTTATTGAAAACCGACAGATTTCGTTTGGTTTTCCAGGGATTGGTTCGGTTTCGAGGATTGGGTTTGGTTTCGTTTGGTTTCGAGGGATTGGTTTGGTTTCGAGGGATGGGTTAGATGGTTAGACGATTCGGTTCAATTCAATTGACCATAAATCCGGGTCGGGTCCGGGCGGATGGGTTATACCCTGGTAAAACTTGTAAATACTTCAACTATTCCACGGTTTTTATGTCATTTCCACCATTTCCGATTTTTTAAATAAATGTTTATCTTTATGTGAATATGGCTGTCTATGAGAGATTGGCTTTTCACATTTAGGGGCTCCGTAGGAGTTGCCTCTCTATCGGTTCTTACGGCCGCACCAATTTTTTTTTGGCTCAACATCAACTTTAGTCTCAACTAAGGTTTTGACCACAAAGACAATGATCTGAACTTGTATCACTAATGGAACACTCAAAGGTTATCTGCGCTATATAATCTATCATTATTGTACTCTTACACCACAATAAGAACAAATTCCTTATATCACAACAAATTAAAAAGAATCATCTCTTTTTATACCACACAATTACAAAAGACATAAGCTCAACCGCTAAGCGCACCACATTACATCCGACCTCATAATATATTTTTAATGTTACATCATAATAAATTTATTATTTACTAAATTTCATCACCTTGAAAACGAAACAAAACAAAAAACATAGTATTCAAAATCGTCTCGAGGACAATGCATGCATATGCTTTATCGATCAGAAGCCAGAGGAATCGACCAGAGCTGAGTAAGACGCATTCTCGTCCGAAGCCGTGATGGTCTTAGTCACCGTTCTGCTTCTGGTTCTGAACACTACTCCATGCTCTAAACCAGCCAATTCACACAACTCCAGCTTCTGAGATTGGGTTAGTTCCATGCCAGCTTCCCAACAAGGCGTAGTTATTATATCTTTCACTCTCTCACTCTTGTCCTCTGTTACTAAGGTTTTGTTTCGAACAAGCGCAAGACAGGCTTCTTCAGCCGCCTTCTCTCTGATCTGGACCACGTGGAAAAACAAAGTACAAAAAAAGTCATGTAACTACGATAAAATTTTCTAAACAGAGTTTGAGATGTAGATAAGTGAGACATGGACCTTTGGGTATCGGTGAGCAAGGAATGATAGAAGCTGAGAGAAGGCTTGTTTGCTGATGGGCTCCGAGACTGAAGCAATATACCCAAGTATCACAACCCCTGCCTCCAACTTCGCGAATATCTTTGACGCTCTGAGTTCGATGGCTAACGAATCCACTACTCCCTTATAGAAACTCAACGTATAAGCCTGCAATAAAATGACAGTTGTGTAAGGATCAATCTACAAGCTTTGGCAAGACATGAAACTCTAGGTACCAACCTCTTGATTCAGAAACATCTTTTCGTCAAAGAGCTCCTCAATTGTCTGTGTAATAAGAGAACGTTTTAAAGACTGAACCATATAGAAGCTAGAGGTTAATAATATATAAGGTAGTGTGGGTACCTTCAGACATGGCACGATCACTCGGTCACATTTCTTGTACTCTTGAAGTATCCAGAGGATGTCGTCGCACATACCAGACTCTTTTGCTCGTTGTTCATTTCCTTCACCTTCCCCCAGGTACTGCAGCAGTGCAGAGAATGAAGCCTCTTTAAGTGATTTTTGCAATCCTCCAGTCGAAATTATTAGTCCAGACATCACCCCTTTGCTGTAACAAGGTAAGCCTAATAGCTGAACGAAACGTGGGAAGGAGAAAGTCGGCACCTACAAAAAGATATACAATAAGTCACTGTGTCAGATAAAACCCTTTGAAACCGAAGAAGTAACTAAAGGCTTCAGGTTCTGCTTACCGCCCATCGTAGGCCTTCTTGGTTGGGAATAACTTCTTCAAGTTTTTCTCTATAAGGTATGTAAGGTACGGTTACTGTTTCGTGATACAGAATCCTTTGAAGAGCTTTAGCAGCTGTTTCTCTCAACTTATCCATTTTCTCCACTCCTTGTTTCACAATACCCCCAATCAAACGGTTTGCGAGATTTGAATCATAAAGCGAAGATGAATCATTGGTATGATCTCCGACTTTCTTACAGAGAATGTATGTACATTTCTCAAGTCCATGGATTGCAGCTTCACGAACCCAAGAACCTACATCACCTCTGTTATCAACTGAATAATCATCAAGAGCTTTGAGTAAAGTATCCATCACTTCAGTCTTGATAAGAATCAAAAGTGATAGGTCATCGTTTTCAGGATCACTAGCTCTTCGCTGAGTAAGAGTCTCACACACGGATGTGAGTCCCTTTACAGCATTCATGCGTGCCTCAGCATCTCTATCTTCAGGATTCACCTGCGTGGAGACAAAAAAAAATAATACATCGAAGTCACAAATTCATACTGGTTTTTGAAGATTTGGGGACTGATTACTAAATTCACATGTCGTCTTCTTTACCTCTATCTTACAGGCACTGCAGAGCTTCAAAAGTACATCGTTCCATTTTGCAATCAATAGTTCATGTGGAAGAACACCTAGTGCAAGTGCAGAACCTCTTCGAACAGCTACGTTTGGGTCCGTTAGATGTTTTAGGTGTTTTGATATTAAATCAGCAGCTTTCTTATCATTGCCAATTAGATAGGATTGCACAAGCTGTTGAACAGCTCTGACAGCTGCATTCTGAATAAATGAGTGAAACTTGTCAACTAAATAAATATGTTAACAGGATAAAAAAATAAATAACTTGATGATAATTAGAAAGATAGGTACCTGTATCTGAGAATTGGGATGCCCTAGATTCACAGTGAGGGTATCCAGCAGGATCCGTTCGGTTCTCTCAGATAATGTCACATGCGATGACGAGATACACTCGATAAAACGTGAGACAGCCAGTCGCATTATTTCTCCACCTTTTCCACGGTAAAGGCGTGCTTTCTCAATGGCAGGGACAATGGCCGCAATACGCTTATGGGTGTCTGTAAAAATTAAGTGCATCAGGAACATTCAGGCTATAAGGGATTATGATACAACCCATCGAACTTGTATTACTAAAAAATGCTTTGAATTTGCATATGTAAAGATGCTACAAAATTCAAAGCTGAAAAAGAGATGGTACCAACCAGCAGAAAGGACATAGCCACATTGGTGCAGAGCTAACACAACCTCTCCAGCTGCCAATGTGGCACCATGGCGCATGCACAAATCAGTTGAAAGGGTACAAGGAATTAGTTTCTCCAGCACATAGTTGACGAAGTACTCAGGCTCATATTTAACAAGAGCAGCAAGAGCTTTTGCAGCAAGTTCTCTCAAGCTTTTGTCCTGAAATCATAAGATTGAATAATGATCATATTATGGAAGATACAACTGATGGAACAACGATTTGGGAAAATATCAAACAAAGCATACCCAGTGGCAGATCTTGTTGTATAGCAATTCATCCACAAAAGGATAGAGATACCCTTCATATTGAGCAATGGAAACAGCAACCTGAAGGTAAGAGTTCACCCGAGACGAAAGGGAAAAATAGTCAGCTATGTTCACTATGTCAATCCCATGAGGGTAATTTCCTTGCCTTCCAACATTCTCTTGGAAAGCAGCGGCAGCAGCCCTTCTGCAGTTCACCTGGTAAACCAAAACAATAAAATTTAGGCAATGACGGTATAGGAGATCTACAAAACACAATTCTTCAACCAATCAGGAAACGGTAAACAAATTATAGTCAAAAGAGTCATTAATACCTCTCTATCAAAGGAACCCACAATCAATAAATCTGGAGCAAGCTGATCCAGCACGTTTTTCATATCTTTGTGGTAATAGGCACGCCCAAATGCCCAGCAAACATAAGCCGCTGCATCACGCACATGTGATCCAACACTGTGCGGACCTCTACGGACATCATAATGGAGTGCCTGTAAATGATTTTTAGATGTAAATCCATGGAGGTTCTGCATATTGGCGTGAGTGTTGCCATTGCTTTGTATGCATTAATTATTAGACGTAAATCATGTGCATTGTATATAGTACGACCTTCACAATAATTGGGACGACTTGTGGGAAACTTCTAGGCAACAGTAACCCTCTACGAGCCAGTTCAGCCAAAGCCAAACAACCCCCATGCCATGAACCATCTCCCTGAAGATCATGAAAATCACAATAATAGTCAGCTAGATAATGGCTGTTGTAATTGGATTCTACCACATGCAAGCCATGCTGCCAGATATCCATTATGATTACCTCTCCTGGTGAAAATAGTTCCAATACAGATGACAGAACCTCTTCGGAAAGAACAGATGTTAGCCGTGAAGATACACGACCTATACCCTTTGCAGCAGACCAACGAACCACGGTATCCTACACGGTTTAGGAGACAATAGTTTTAGTAAGGGAAACGCTTGCAAATACTTGCAGAAGATATAAAGTCAGGAACACCACAGGTTTATGTGGCGTACAGATATTTATAGCAGTCAAATTATCATGTGGTCATCTAGTTGTATAAGTTGAGATACTGCCTCTAGTTATCAGCAATCAGCATAACAGTAATATTTAACCCACAAACACATACCGTGTCTCTCAGACCAGAGAGTAGCATTTCAATTATCTCTTCTAAGATTTCAGGAACATCCATATCTTCATCCTCTTGGTCATCCGGACTTTCTGGTTGTGAGACGGCAGCACCAGCATGACCAGGGGCCAATCTCTGGGTCGGACCCGTAGATATATTTTCAGAAAGGGAGGCAGTTCGAGCCTGCATGGTAATTTAATAAACATGTTTCATATGACTAACTTAGAATAACATTATGTCAATTACGACAAACCAGAAAATCTATTAAAACCCATGAAGAGGAAGTTGCTATTTGTCCTTCTATTATACATGCTAAAAGGTATGTACCACATAGCGCCAGGAAGGTAAGCGATGAGGAAGACAAACAAGCCCTATCCTCTGAGTTAGCTTGATCAAATACTTGCGAAGCAGAGGACTTCTAGTTGCTGCATTTGATTTGCTTAGCACGGTCACCTTATTCAAAACAGTAGGAAGCACATCCAGCAACACTTTCCGGCTAGCAGTCTGCCAATGGTAGTAGACATAAGATTCAGATGTAAATAAACGAAAATTTAAGTTATCATATTATCAAAAGAAAAAAAAACATTTCTATAATAAAAACCAGCAATAGCTCCTACAAGATCAAAAAATAACATATAAAAACATATAAAAAAACATACATTAGTGTCTAGTGTGTTCAGTATGGATCATTACTGAAAGCAAAGTGAGCAACTCCAAGTTAAAAAAAGAAAAAAAAAAAGAAACCTTAAAAATGGCAGCCAGAGCCTCCATCACACCAAGCAAGCGAAAGTGGTTCACCACACTATCTTCTTTAGAAGATAAAACTTCATCAGTCCACTCAACAAAACTGAAACGGAAACGCCACACAATACAACAAAGAAATATCATTTCACCATTCACGCTGAGCAATTCTTATTGGTGAACTCAATCATTCATACCTTGCGAACGCCTTCCCCATATCCGGACGCGTCAAAAGCTTAGAGAGCAACAAACCCGATATCCTCCTCATCGGTCCAGAGCTGCAAAGATAATCCTTACAAAACCCCAAAATCTTCAACACCAAAGGAGCAATATCCCCCACACCAAAGCTCTCATCCCCCGCAATACTCGTATCAACAGAAGAGATATCAAACGGGACCAGCACGAGGATCGAAAGCCACAAGAGAGTCACACATTTCGCCTCCATCTCTCCAGTGCTCTCTTGCCTCAACGAAGAAACAGACGCCGTGGAGTGACACTTCTCCAGAAGCAGCACGGCGAGTTCAAGATCGGATACTTGATGAGGAAAGAACTTTATAACTGACTTGTAACCGCACACAGTAACTAAAGTGTAGATAATGATGCATATAGGCTTTATTATTTCGAGAATCTCATCGGATCTTGTATCTAGCTCAGCTGCTTTCGTGCGGATGATTAGCATTAGTGGCGAGACTATGCTCTCTAAGTAAGGCTCCACTAGTTGACCTTGCTCCTGATACTTATCCATCTACAATTCAGAAGAGGAATCAGTATGATTCGATTGATTGGATCAGTGTTGAGAAGAAGCTTACGATTGATTGGATCTTCTGAACGGAGGAAGGAACGACGACGCGGCCGTTCGAGACGATGCCGTCGAGAAGGGATTTGACGAGATTCCATTCTTGTAAGAAGTATCTCTGTAGTACTCTCTCCTTCGAATCATGCTCGTCGTCTTCTTCTTCTTCCTCTTCTGGTTTTACCGCATCTGCCTCGGTTTCGATTTTTTCCGGCGGGATTTGATCTACTGTGGCTGACATTGCTCTCGCCGGAGATGAATAGGTTCGCCGACGATATTTTCTTTCTCGGGGACTGGGAATTAGGCGGGCGCTAAGCCTTGAGACCGATCCGTGCGAGAGTAAAGAGGGTGAGTTCGTTAAGCCCACTTAAAGCCCATAATCTTATTTTGGGCCTGAAACATACATTTTTGAACCGGGCTTTTTTATCACAACTTAGACCAAACCAATTGCAGAATCCTAACCAGACTTGGTAGGTGTACATAAACAATGGGTTTAAATGGTTGTAACTTGTGACTTCAGAGGAATAAAAGTTGGTGAAACTCAATTTTCCTCTAATTTCAGTGGCTTAGGTTGACTAAAAGTTGGTAAAAACAAGTATACTTCTAATTATTTCTATCAAAAAAAAAACACAAGAAGAGATTGTGATTGATAAAATTAGTGGGATAATTTTTAGTATATTATAACTAAATGGAATAGAAATAAATTATCATTTATAACTAAGGAAAATAAATATATTCTATCATGGCGGAATATCCAAAGAGGAAACAAAAAAATTGTGCAAGGCATAGAGGATCACTAAACTCTTAGCCTCAATCAACGGCCACGATTATACCCTTCCATTACACTCAACGGTCAGATGAGATCCAACTCGTCCCTTACCGAACACGAAGAGATGTCGAAATATTATATGATTGGCTGAAAAAAATATCCTCTCTCTCACTACTAGTAAAAGAGAGTCTCTCAATTCACATCTCCCCAAACACAACCATCCATGGCTTCTACTTCCTCCCTCGCTCTCTCTCAAGCCCTCCTCGCCCGCGCCATCTCTCACCATGGCTCCGACCAACGCGTCTCCTTAGTACCATCATCTCTCTCCTCACGCTGCGCCTCTTCTCGCCGCCGCAACGCCGCCTCGATGACCAAACTCCGATCTCTCCCTCTCCCCCGCCCCCTCCTCGTCCGCGCCGCGGCCGTCGAGACGCTCGAGACGAGCACAGATTCGTCGATCGTGGACAAATCGGTGAACTCGATAAGGTTCTTGGCGATCGATGCGGTGGAGAAGGCCAAGTCGGGTCACCCTGGTCTTCCCATGGGATGTGCCCCCATGGCTCACATTCTCTACGATGAGGTCATGAGGTATAACCCCAAGAACCCTTACTGGTTTAACCGTGACCGGTTCGTTCTCTCCGCTGGTCATGGTTGTATGTTGCTCTACGCTTTGCTTCATCTCGCCGGATACGACAGCGTTTTGGTCAGTCATCATCTTAAAGATCCAATCCTTTTTTTCTTTTTTATGTTAAACTTATAAAAAGGAGTTGACTTTATTGATAAAGTAGTTGACTTTACTGATAAAAGTGTTGTGGATTTTGTTTGAATAGGAGGAGGATTTGAAGGGTTTCCGACAATGGGGAAGCAAGACACCTGGACATCCTGAGAATTTCGAGACTCCTGGGATTGAAGTCACTACTGGTTTGTAGTTTTTGCTTCTTTTAGCTTGTGGTGGTGTCTCATGTGAATTACGATTGTGACTCTATGTTTTGTGGTTGCTATGTAGGTCCTCTTGGACAAGGGATTGCGAATGCTGTTGGTTTAGCACTTGCTGAGAAGCATTTAGCTGCTAGGTTCAACAAACCTGATGCTGAAGTTGTCGACCATTACACGTAACATTTTGGAACTAACATTTGGCTTTTTGTTATTATCATTCTTGTTTTGTAAAATAGGCTCTGATGTTTTTGTATATGATTGTGTTAGATATGTGATCCTTGGAGATGGTTGTCAGATGGAGGGTATTTCAAATGAAGCTGCTTCTCTGGCTGGTCACTGGGGACTTGGAAAGCTCATTGCTTTCTACGACGACAATCACATCTCCATTGATGGAGACACTGAGATTGCCTTCACTGAGAACGTTGACAAGCGTTTCGAAGCTCTTGGATGGCATGTGATCTGGGTGAAGAATGGTAACACTGGGTATGACGAGATCCGTGCTGCTATTAAGGAAGCTAAAACTGTTACAGACAAGCCCACATTGATTAAGGTAAATAGCGCCATTAGATTAGACACTTGTTAGTTAAAAACACCTTTGGTATTGATTGTAGTTTGTACCATCTTGACTGTATCAGGTTACTACTACAATTGGTTATGGATCTCCAAACAAGGCTAACTCATACAGTGTCCATGGAGCTGCACTTGGTGAGAAGGAAGTTGAGGCTACTAGAAACAACCTTGGATGGCCTTATGAGCCATTCCAAGTACCTGATGACGTTAAAAGGTAAGTAACTATAAACAAAAGCTATTGTGCTATGGACTTTGCTCTAATGACTCTCTCTTTTGCTTTATAGCCATTGGAGCCGTCATACGCCTGAAGGCAAAGCTCTTGAATCTGACTGGAATGCATCATTTGCAGCATATGAAAAGAAGTACCCAGAGGAAGCTGCAGAGTTGAAATCAATCATCACTGGTGAGCTACCTGCTGGCTGGGAGAAGGCACTACCAGTAAGTAAAACCCTCTCTTTTCTAGCTCTGACAACCCAAATGGTTTCTTAAAAACATATTTGTCTTTTTTTTTATAATAGACATACACACCTGAGTCTCCAGGAGATGCCACTAGAAACCTCTCACAGCAATGTCTTAACGCCATAGCCAAAGTTGTACCCGGTTTCCTCGGTGGAAGTGCTGACCTTGCATCATCCAACATGACACTCCTGAAAGCCTCTGGTGACTTCCAAAAGGCAACACCCGAAGAGAGAAACCTTAGGTTCGGTGTCAGGGAGCACGGAATGGGAGCCATCTGCAACGGCATTGCCCTTCACAGCCCTGGTCTCATCCCTTACTGCGCAACCTTCTTTGTCTTCACTGACTACATGAGAGGTGCGATGAGAATCTCAGCCTTGTCCGAAGCTGGAGTGATCTACGTGATGACTCACGACTCCATTGGTCTTGGAGAAGATGGACCAACCCATCAGCCCATTGAGCACATCGCTAGCTTCCGTGCCATGCCCAACACTCTCATGTTCCGTCCCGCTGATGGAAACGAGACGGCCGGTGCGTACAAGATCGCTGTCACCAAGCGCAAGACGCCGTCTATCTTGGCCTTGTCTAGACAGAAGCTTCCTCAGCTTCCAGGGACGTCCATCGAGGGAGTTGAGAAGGGAGGATACACAATCTCTGACAACTCCTCGGGGAACAAACCTGATGTGATCTTGATTGGAACCGGTTCAGAGCTGGAGATTGCTGCACAGGCTGGAGAGGTGCTTAGGAAAGAAGGGAAGACGGTTAGAGTTGTGTCGTTTGTGTGCTGGGAGCTGTTTGACGAGCAGACGGATGAGTACAAGGAGAGTGTTTTGCCGTCTGATGTGTCGGCTAGAGTGAGTATCGAAGCGGCTTCGACTTTTGGTTGGGGAAAGATTGTTGGAGGGAAAGGGAAGTCTATTGGTATTAACTCGTTTGGAGCTAGTGCACCAGCTCCCTTGCTCTACAAGGAGTTTGGCATCACCGTTGAAGCTGTTGTTGATGCGGCTAAGTCATTCTTCTAAGAGACTTAGAGATCAGAACCATTCTCTCTATAAGATTTCATAACATTGTCTCATTATCTCAAAATAAAATGCAACAAGACGAAAAGACTTTCTTTCTTCTTTTTTTTTTTGGTTTCTTGTAATTCGGTTCAACATAGGTTTTGGGTTTGGGAAGAGAACAGAGTAGAAGACAATGTAAAACTCTCATGATCATTCGTGTATGGTTGTTATATGCTTCAATTTCTGCCAGATTTCCAGATTTTTCATCGTTGTTAAGAGACAAGAATGACCAACATAAACAGACAATTTTGTGGACAAGAATGGTAACAGAGATTAAAAAAAGGTTTGGATCGTCTTAATAGTTTAGGGCCCCATATTTATCAAAAAGAGGATATTGAAGGAACGGTGAAGTTTCTACTTTGCCATATCCATGTATTTCAGTATATCCTTATATCCTTAACCTAACTTTTTTTTTTGGTAACAAATCCTTAACCTAACTTATAATAGAAGAAAACTACGTTTGTTGCTTTGTCTATTTGTCATCATAATGAAAACACTAGTGAGGCCCACTCTACTTTTGTACTTCCCCTGAGGAATGATTACACAAGAAAAAGCATATTATTTTTTTCTTCACTTGTGGTTGATTGGGCCTAGGGCCCAATCTAGAAGATAAATGTAGTTGAAAGTGGATTGGGCCCTAGGCCCAATATAGAAAATTAATGTAATAGAAATAATGATTAGGAACAATTTGTAGCTCACACGCACATATTTGAAGCATCAACACCGATATAGTCATGCTTAAAGATCACATAGTACTCATCAAATTCAAAATTGCACAGTAAGTTGTAATTCATCAGAAAAAAAACTAAAAACAGATACAAAATCCATTGTCATAGAAATGGAGTTGCAATGCAGCAAAGAAATTGTAGTTCAAAGACTTTATAACCAGCTCTATGATTCCTTAAGCGACAAGAGTGCTTGCGGTAGTAGATTCACTGCAAAACAAAAACACACACACAAAGAAATGAGTACCATTGAAATGTGTTCTAAGAGCACTATTTCAGTAAAAAAAAGTACTTACTACTTCCAGACGGGAGGGAGCTTCTTGGTCTTCTTGTAGTAACGAGCAAGACGGTGGATTCTGCTCTCCACAAGAATCAACCTGAACTTGGAGTCCTTGTCCTTCCTGTTCCTCTCAAGATGCTTGCGGATAGCAACTGCTTTCTTGATCAGGTGGTAAAGATCCTCAGGGATCTCAGGAGCAAGACCTTTTTTCACGAAGTTACAAATCAACTAAACTCTTAGTTGCCTTGAATGTGTTTAACTAAAGAAGACTCTATAGTGAAGGATTGAAAAAGTTACCATGAGCTTTCAAGATTCTCAAAATCTTGTTTCCAGTAACACTCTTCACCTGTGGGATACCGTGAGAGTCACGGAGAATGACACCAATCTGAGACGGAGTCAAACCCTTCTTTGCAAACTTGCAAATGGATTCATCAACCTAGTGACAGCATCATAACAAAAAACGTCAAAGACCAATCATAGTAAACACATTCCACACAAAAACAGGATCAAGTCAACAGAGACAAAGCAAACACATTACATCTTAGATTGATACTAATCTCCTTTTGCTTGTCCTAAACCTAGGTTTAACCGTAATCTTACACTTTCAAATGTATGAAATGCAAAGCAGAAACTGAGATTTGGTGGTTGAATCTTACATCCTGGGAGGTTGTCTTGAGCCAACTCGGGGGTGAACGCTTGTACGGCAAAGCAGATGCTGAGATTCCCTTACTACACAACACAAAAAACAGAATGTAAGAGAACCAGTATTCAAACAGATACAAGGAAGAAACAAGTAGACGAACCCTTTAGAGTGGAGTCGCCCCATATCGACGGCTGTGAACGGAGTTTGCCTTCTCTGAGATTGTTCTTCGTCCGGCTGCGACTGCGCTAAAGAAAAACCCTAATTGATTCTTTGCTTATAAGTACCCTCTTATGGTTGTGCCCTATCTCATTTTCATTTTCGTTCCAAAAGCACAAACAGGCTCTGTTTTTTAAAGGCCCATTAAAACTTGTAATGCAAAAGGAGGTTTTTAGGCCCATATATGTTTAGCCCATGTAAACAATTCCGTTCTATTGACATGTCTCTCGACTCTTGAGAGAAATGGTTTTTGAGTATTTGTCGAGGGTGCTTATCAAAACTATACTAAAAGCTCTTGAACTAGAGCAGCTAGAGTGTCCACGTCATCTTGAAAAATCAACCAATGAAACACAAGTTTTATGACATGTCATTAGGTCAACACATTAACATAATGAACTTCAATATACGGCAAAATCGATTCTTTTTTCTTTTTTTTCTCAGTTTATCTGCAAAACGTATTCTGAAATTTTGATTTCCTATCCAAGAGTCCGCTCATTGATTCCTCTTCCTTTCTTCTCACCTTCTCTACAAAACCTTTACCATACCCAAGAGTCACTTTTTTTTTTACTTCAGGCTTGTGAACTCTTATTCTCGAAATCAACTTTTGTGTGGTTCTCTTAGAAATCCTATATTCCTATTTCTGGATTTATGATTCTGGAAATTGGAATTTTGATTTTTTTGGTAGTTGTCGGATGGGAAACAGATGACAAAGCGGTTATAGGCGTTTCAGACAAAAAAGAAACAAGAGCTAAAGGAGAATCACGATAAGTTACAAAGAGATTTACAGTAAAAATATTTGATTCAAAAGCATTAAAATTAGAGCTTTTTGTTTTGTTTTGTCTCTGAACATGAAATAAACATCTGATTTGTTAGACGTGATTTTGTGCACTTATGATCCAGAGGGAGGCATAAGGCTTGCTAACAGGGTCTTGAATGGGGAAGCAAAAACCTAGAAAAACTGAAGGTTTTCGTAGGATCTCTTGCATTCGCTAAACCATTTGGTTGTTGTAAGGAAACTTATTCTTCCTCTGCGTTTTCCTCTACCAAAAGGTTTTGTTTTTGTTTATCATACATTTTCACTTTCAATATTGTTATCATTTTTGAGTTTTAGCAGCCTAACTATGATAATATGAAACTGGGAGACTTCATGATAAAACCCACCATAAAGAGAAAGGAGGAGGAACAAGAACATAGAAATCAGATTTGATAAAAGAAACGACATTTGATAAAAGGTAAAAATATCCCTTAATTCATCACATCTAGGATCAGACTGTTGCAATATATATATCAGGATACGCATTGCAGTGTTTATCATCTTTTATTGCTCCTGCTCATGTTTTTCTCTTTACATGAAAATACTTCCATTGGAAAACTATATACTTTTGGTAAACTCTAAGTATATACTTTCTAGAAAGCCTAAACCTCTGAAGTTCTGATTCAGATTTCTTGATAAGAAAATATAGTATAATAGATCTAACAGTAAAAGAAAAGAAGATATAAGCTGAGTGGATATAATGTAGAACATAGAGAAAAGAGAAAGAAAGAGCTGGTGAAGAACTTAGGAGTTGTATAAAAAAAACTATAATAGTATAGTAGATTAGGTTTGTCGATAGGTTATATTAGACGGTAGAGGTTATGTATTAAACCAAAGTTTATTTAGAAACCAAAATATGTACAAACGAAGTTGGTTTGAGAGAGGAATCAGTGAGGCGTTGCTAGAAGCAACTTAAGAATAATACTAAAGCGCTCAATAGCGAGCGCCATGTGTACCTCGCCTGGCTTTCAGGTGTCAATGTGATGAGCACATCACTACACCTCATCAAGATTTTTGATATATTTGATGGTTTGTTTTGGTAGTTGCTTGCGGCTGGAGGTGGAATGTATGTGGAAGTTCTCAACAGAGTGATTCCATTGGCTTACAACATCATAAAGAAGAATAAAGTCGGAGAAACTAACACTTACGTGGATGGAACCTACTTTTGTTTCACTTACTTAACCAAACTTGAATCCATTACTCCAGTCGAGACTGCTCTTACTGCCCAGAACGACGTTATTCGATTTTATTCCTTAGAGATAAAGAAGAAGTACAACTGAAAAGATGATGAACATTGCATGTGTGTATGTGACCACATTTAGGATTCTAGATGTTCCCTCCGAATTAAAGTAAATCTATATTTATTTCGTATGTGTCGTTGTATCATTTTTTGAATAGTGCTCTGTTTTCTTTATCTACCGAGTGTGAGAAACTGTAATTCAATTTTTATTATGTCAGCTATTTAAACTCTTTCGTTTGATGTGAAAAGTAAGTCTGGATTTGATGATCGACTATATTAGTATATACACATACTATAAACACATGAGGACTAATGAATTGGCATAGAAGAATATGTTGATAGCTTATCAACATTCTTGAACTCTGGGAGAGACATCTGAAAATGTATGCATAGTTTAACAAGTATAAAATTGTTTTTGTTATAGCTGGATCAGTTAGATGCACTGATTTTTGAATTGTGACTTGATCATTATGCACAGGTTACATCCTTTCTTCTTCATTTTTTTTTTTGACTAATGCAGGTCATATTTCTTAAGTCATGAGATTCTCTGTTTTTTTTAGGTTTATTTCTCTGTAGGATTCAACAAAGCTGTTCGGATTGTGGTATGTTTATCTGTGACTTTCTTTGATTCAAGAGTTTTCAATTTTATTACAAGTTATGTTTCCTTCTCTGGGATTTTTCAAAAAAAAAAATGTTTCCTTCTCTAAAGGGCAGAAGCTAGGTGCTTTTTTGACATCCACCAAAAAGTAAATATACATATTCACAACAAACTGCCCATGAATGAAAATATTACAATTGCTAACAAAATAAATAAATAAATATTATGTCCAACTAAAATATAAATAAGTGGAGTTTTTTAAGAAAAAAATAAGTGAAGTTAAATCATTTTTAGTGAAAACTAAAATATAAAAGATATATATGAGTAATAAATCACAACTAAAGTTTTATTAACTTTCATCGAATTGCTTACCAGCCTATATATTTTCTGATTTTAACAAACAAGTTTACAATTTTAATACTTCCAAATTGTTGTGCAAGACAAAATAAGAATAATTTAACCTTAATGATTTATATTTTCATAATCATTCCACATATATTATATATATATATATATATATATATTTCTCAAATAGAAATTTCAAAACATTATAAACTTAACAAAATTATGAAAATAAATCTGGTTCGGAAAATAACTGGTACTATAAATTTATGACCTGATTAATATATATGTAAATACAATTGTCAATTTTTTACTTTGCCAAATAGTATATAATTTTTTAAAAAAATTAAAGCATATAATCTGCGCGTAGCGCGGAAATGAATCTAGTATATCCAAAGAGAACTTAAGCTGGAGTTACAGATCAAAATGTTGTCTTTTTTTTCAAACATGGCTCCATAATTTTTTTTTGGCTCCATAAGCTAATAATATGGTTTTCTAAATATTCGTTGCTACCATCTGTTTGTGACTTAATAAAAGAAAAACAGGTAACCTTGTATTCATGTATATTTACCTCCTTTACAAGACAATCAAAGAATAAAACAAAGACATTTTTAAAATATTGATCTTAATTGTTTTGATATTTGTTTTTCTTAAGCATGAGCCACGCGTACAGTACCTCCAGTAGAGCTTTTTAGAGATTTCAAATGATTAACAAAATCAGAAAAAGGAAGAATGTTTTATAGAAACTACTCATAAGCTACCCATTAGCCATTTGTATTTTTTATATTAGTTAAATATTGTGGTTTAACTAAATTACCATAAAATATTAATATTTTGTTTTTCTTTTAGAAACCCATTTGAAAATTCTTGAATGTGGGTGTTCTTAACTGTGATAAGCTATAAAGAGAGATTGTGCAATAGAGGTTTTTCAAGGGGAATAACTCCAATACATATATATTGTTCAAAGTTATATAAGTATATAAATGGTGAGTTTCTCTATAAATGGGTTTCATTTATATATTTATATAAATTTTAGAAACTCTTCTTGAGAAACCTCCATTGTTGATTGTTTGGTTATCCACATCAATATATCTTTAAAAAAAATTTAAGTTAAATAATAATACAATGTTAAAAAATAAGAGAAAAGGAAAGCGAAAGAGTAAAAATATAGAATTTTCTCATTTGAAAGATTTTTAAAATATGAGAAAGTGGTTCAATAGTTGTTATTTTTGGTCTTATTTATATTGTTTATAAAACTTTATCGTAATAAAATGAGCAAATTAGGAGAATATACCTAATACAGGTCTAAATTAGAGTTGGGGCTATTGATTGACATAAGGAGTTAGAAACTCACAATTTGGTTCACAAATAGACCCAAAATTCCTCATATATTTTGCACCATAAACGACAGCATGCAGTCCTTTCTGACAAGTTTCAGAGGACATGTCTGATTCATTGTCAGTTCATAGGCTACTGTTTTGCAGAATAGGTCAGCTCTTAGGGCAATTGAAGACCACTCATTTTCTTCTATTTTGTGAACTAATATCTTTGTTTCTTTTTCGAAACAATCAATATCTTTAGTTTTTTCATCAGTTAATTTTTATTTTCATCAATCAATACCATTGTCAAAAACATTATAATATATAAAAATATATTCACAACTAAATTCAGAATTTTATAATAATTTTCACTAACATGAATGATTCGCTCGCTAACAAATAATGTAACAACCAACTACATAGTTAGTGGATAATGATCATGTTATCAAGTACGTAGCTAATCATGTTTCTAAAATATTTATCAGCTACACGAATCATGTGTTAATTAACGATAAGTCTTTTGTAACATCATACCAATTATTTATCAATATTTGTTATCAAACTATGTATCAGCTAACAAAATATGTATCATGTACACAAATCGTGTATCAATCAATGACAAACCTTTTGTATCGGTTAACAAAACATATAGCAGGTATCAAATCATTTTCCAGATAACAAACAATTTATACAACAAAATATTTCAGATAAACTATCTTCTATATTCATTTCATTCTCTTTCCCCTGTCACTGCCACCATTTCTCAAAATTTTGAATCTTCTCCTTTACTCATTCATCGATATCAAATCACGTGCCACCTAACAAAACATATACCGCATAACAAATCATGTATCAGATAACAAATCATTTAACAAATCATTTACTCACATAAATATCAATCTATTTGCCAGCAAAACAAACCAAAAAAAAATATTGTATAAGTTGGCAAACTGTTTACCAAAAATTTTATCAGCTACATCAATCATGTATCGATTAGTGATAAGTATTTTGTAACATCATACCAATTATCTATTAATATTTGGTATCAAACTATATATCAGGTAATAAAACATATATCATTTACACAAATCATGTATCAGTTAATGAGAAACATTTTGTATCTGCTAACAAAACATGCATCAGATATCAAATCATTTACCAGATAACAAATGATTTATAAAACAAATATTTCAGATTACAAATCTTAGACGAGTTTCAAGTTTAGACAATCAAAATGAAAAATAACATCAAACTTATAACAAAAATTACTATAAATTAAAATTCACTCATGACAAAAAGAACACGTTCAACTCTAAGTGAGTGGCTCGAACTCAAAACCCAACACCACTTTCAACAATACCACAAAACACGTATCTTCTCCTATTTGCACACACATATTTTAAGAACCAAAACCAAGAAGATATATCATCAAAGATAGAAGAGAAAAATCAAACCCAAAAAAAATAAATTTGATGGAGACAGAAAAAACTTATTTTGAATTCTTTGATAAAAATCATTTCACAGAATCAGAGCAAAAAAAATAAGAAAAACTAGTACAAAACATATTTGAAATGT
Organism: Raphanus sativus; assembly: GCF_000801105.2. NCBI lineage: Eukaryota > Viridiplantae > Streptophyta > Magnoliopsida > Brassicales > Brassicaceae > Raphanus > Raphanus sativus. The sequence continues at coordinate 51,214,649 of NC_079514.1, read as the reverse complement.
ACCTGAGATGGAATTTCACCTATTTTTCTTAAATCACAAAGATTTTCAGATTTGATAAGCAAGCTATAACAAAAAAAAAATAATCCGAAGAGAATGTTGAAATCAATATTATGAAGAAAGGAAAGAAAAGTTAAAGATCAAAATGAAAAAAAAAATAATTAGGAAGAGCAATGAGAGAAAAAAAATAGATAGAAGACTAAAAGAAGAGAGAAGATAAAAAGAAAGAGCTAGAAGGCAACTTGTTTCGGAAAATAAGTTAAAGGAGGCTGACAAGCCTTACTAACACAGACACATCTACACATAGAGTCATCAGTTAGGAAGTAGGGTTAATTAGGGGAGTGAAAATAATAGTGTCATTTCAGTTGCAATGCTCAAATTAAGACACCACTTATGGGCATAAGAACCAATTATCTCATAAAAATTATATTGATTTTTTATTCTCAAAGATTCTTGCTAGAAATTTTCGTTGATGTGGAGATCTAATGTATATAGTATTATTTGAGAAGTGATTTTATTGATTTATCACTTTTTGTAATTTTATGATGAATCACTAATTTTGATAAATAAACTAGTTGATGTCCCGCACCTTGTGTGGATTAATATATCTATATACCTAACAATTTTTAATTTTAATGTTTTTTTTTAAAAAAAATAATTTAATTATATACAAATTTTAAATTATTGTAAATTATAAAATTTCGATATTCATATTGGTAACCAATATATTAAGTTATGTTATTTTATTCATAGTTTTATTTATGTGATATAGATTTCGGATCAGAATCTTTTCTATAGTAATAATTAAATTAGAAAATTTGTATTTGAAATTAAACACATATTGTATTTGGACTGAAAAGATTCATGTAGCACTAAAGAGACTATTAAAAAACATAACTATAAAACATCAACAAAATAGTGATAGCATAGGAGTGTTTAATCCAGTAAAACTGAATTATTTAAAACCAAATCAAACATAAATAGAGAAAATAGTTTGGATTTCATAGTATGGTATAAACGAAATGGATGTTATTTTTAAAAAACGCATTATATGGAAAAAATTAGTGATTATCTTAATATATTAATTAACAGATATTAAAAATTATATCAAATTTAAAAATTTAAAAATTTAAAAAATTTATGTATTTTACTATATTAAATATTCTTATTAATCACATTTTTGTAATTTTAGGATGAATCAATAATTTTAATAAATTTTTTTCGAATTACTAGTTTTAATATTTAGTAATTATCTTAATATTGTAGAATTATTAGTTTTAATAAATGATTTAGTGATTATCTTAATATATTAATTAACAGAGATTGAAAATATATCAAATTTTAAAATTTAAAATTTAAAATTTAATGTATTTATTGTATTAAATATTCTTCTTGAACCAATTTTTTAAAAAAATATTTTTACAGGATATATAGGGTAATGTTTTTAACATGTATTATTTTATTTTAAATTAAGCTTATGATTAATAATTATATAGATAAAGATTTTGCTAATTTGTCACAGTTTATATAATTTTAGGATGAATCACTAATTTAAATAAATAAGATTTACAATTATTAGTTTTATAAATGTTTAGTGATTATCTTAGCATATTAATTAACAAAGATTAACAAATTCTATCAAAATTTAAAATTTAATGTATTTTACTATATAAAATATTCTACTTGAACCAGTTTTAAATATGTTTTTACAGAACATGTAAGTAATGTTCAACATCAATTTTTATTTTAAATTTAGATAATTTTCTTTAAATAATGAAATATATAATATTTTACAAATATAAAACAATTTATGATAACTACAACATATGATCTACATGATTATTGGATATTATCTTATTTACTATTTTACAAAAAGAAAGTTATCATCTCTTATATGTTAAGAAAGAGTTATATTGTTCTGGGTTTTGTTAATTTTATATTGTTTTAGATTTCATTAAAATGAGCTCATTTGTCAAAAGCTATGGTCCAAAAATAACATTAATTTGAGGGTGGCAGTAAAAAATCCAAATTTTAATAGGCGTATGTAATTTATCATTCTTAGTTTTTAGGTGTGTTGTTAAAATAAAAATAAAAAGTTTTTAACATGTGTGCATAATTAAATATTATTAGTTTATCAGGTATGTTTTTAAATACTGTAGGTTTTGATAATAGTTATCACTATAAAAATTTATGTTTATACTCTATTGATATCAACTTACACTACAAAAGATATGTTAGTTTACATCATTTATTTTTAATATTTGTATTATTTATAAATGATGTAAAAGAATTTTGTATCACTTAAATAAATGACTCTGAAAGTGGTGATACAAATAATTGACATCACTTTATTAATAATTGATGTAAAAATACTGAATATTTGCATTAGTTAAAGAAGTGATGTTAATATATATCATTTATAAGAAAGTGATGCTAACTATTGCATCAATTTTGCTAAATGATGTTATCATTAGTATCATTTACGATAATTGATTTAATATATTATCATCACTTGTATATAAGTGATGTTATATTGATATCAATTTCACAAATGATTAAAATATGTGTTATTTAAAAAAATGATGATAATCTTTTTCTGTTTAAACAAAAAAATGACGTCAAAAACAATTCTCGTTATTTGTTTTTAATATTTTTCAGATATTTTAAATAAGCAAAATACAAAAAAAAAATATAAGAAAAAGATACTTATTTATTATTTAAACTTAAATTGTATCCTTCTCTGAACATGACAAAGAACAAAATAAGAAATTTAAGCAGAGAGAACTATATACGAATAACGTTTAACATTAGCTTCACTAATTGGTACATAAAAAACATTGCTAGGAGGGCGATGTGGGAAAGCTTCTACTCTCATCTTTCTTCATTGGTGGAGGAGGAGTGGAGGACCAGCATTAACTCGCAAAGGTTTACCATCCAAATCCTACAGTTTCATAACAAAATGATTAACTAAAGCAACCAGAAAGATATCACAACAAAAAACGGTTTTAAATTTTACCTTCAGGACTTCAGCAGCCATAACGATCCACAACTTTGAAGGTTTTTCATTCAGCTAAAATTAAAATTCTTATTACCAAGAGGCTTAGATGAACCATTATCACTGGAATATAAGGGAAAACAAACACATTAAGTGTCCACCAACATTGACGCACAAAAATACTGATTCACATATTAAAAGAGACGGCTGCGACGGCAGTGGAAGGAGGCGGTGATGAAGGGATTGTGGTGGTGGTTGTTACGGTGGAAGGTGACCGTAGCGGCGATTGGCACCATTAATCCTATTGAAATCTCAAGAAACAGAGGAAAGTATAATAACTAGTCGAAAGAAAGAAGAAGGGCAAATTAAAAAAAGATTTTAAATTGTTACAAGGACAAAACGAGGTTAGTGGAATAATGCGAATATATATTTCTTGGGGAAATTTTAGATTTTCAGCAGGAACAAATATTTTCGTGATCACAATCTAAACTGCTAGGTAATAGTTAGTGGGGAGTAGTTAATCGTGATTATCTTTATATATTATTTTAACTGAAAATAAATTTGCAATACAAAAAGATCAACGGTTAAAGTACATTTCAAATGCCTTCACGTTCATCACGTTACATGTTCAAATTTTGATCAGGGGTACATTAATCAGTGAACATCGGTTCTTTAGAAAAACAAAATAGGTTAAAATGGGTTTCAAAAAAATAAAAATAATAAACGTTAACGTTAGAGACATTTCTCTTCCGAAAGGAACATTTCGAGTAGTAAAGAAAAACAGTAAAAGTTGCAGAGGAAAATAAACAGTTACCTTCGCTTTTATAATTGAGGTTAAGTTACTTAATTATTTTTTGTGGTATTAACATTTTTTATTAGTATCATTTTTTATTAATGTATCATTTTTATAAATGATATTAGTCAAACAAATAAATACATAAATTGTTTAACTGATATAACTTTATTTGGTAATGTCGGTTTTGTTAAAGTGATACAAATTAGAATAAATTATATCAATTTATAGAACTGATGCTAAATTAGTTAATATTAACATCAGTTACTATAAGTAATGCTAAATTATTTCTTTTTGTTTCATTTATAAATAAATGATTCAAAATAGTATCATTTAATTTTGTGATACAAATTAAGTGATACAATTCATCACTTTTTTTGTAGTGTTAGTGCTTGATTTTTTTTTAAAAAAAAATTGATTATCAACAAAAAGAAAAATTACAGGCCACTGAAGTTTATGCTCTCAAATGAGACTCAAGTTTAAAAATGGAAAAGAAACAGATTACACTTGCATTTCTAAAAGGCCCTTTCGAGCCAACGCTGCATCATGTCACCATAGAAGCTTGGCTTCCGCTTCCGCATAGAGTTAATTTTGTTCCTGATGGTCTTGTCGATGTACCGAACCAGTTGGCTCGAGCCAAGGGGAGAACCCTGATAGCGCCTACTATTCCGTTCACGCCAGATACTATGAATAGTAGCTTGGAGCGCAAGTTTCAAGAGACATGTATCTATCTCCTTTCTACGAGGAGATAGGAGAGAAGCAATGGTCGCAGTCCAGTCGGGATTGACACGAGAGCCCAACAAGAACCCCACTAGGTCGATCCATACTGTAAAAGAGTAAGGGCACGCGAAGAAGAGATGATCACGGGTCTCGTCCGGCTCTCCGCAAAGGAGGCACGGTTGTACGCAACCCCATGCTCTGCTTCTTGCTCCCGTAGATAGCCTGTCCTGAAATGCCAACCACGTTATGAAAGCGAACCGTGGTACGCTCTGTGGGAACCATACTATTTTGCACCAAGCCAGCCGTGGGCTATGGACCCGAAGCTGCTCCCAAGTTGCTCTGCTCGAGAAGACTGGTTTGTAATCCTCATCACCATGACGCCATAGACGACGATCGTCAGCTGCATCCTCCGCCGGAGCTGGAACAGAGTTAATGCAGGCTATCATCGCCCGTAGGTGATAGCCACGACATCGACGTATGTTCCATTGTCCACCAGAGGCTGCTTCTGAGACCGTCGCGTAGCGATGTATACCCAAAACTTGTGTGCCGGATGAACCTGCAACGTTGAGAAGCCTTCCCATATGAAGCCAGTTATCGAACCAGAATAATGTAGCCTTACCATTCCCTATCTCAGACCGAAGGAACGATGCAGCTTGATCCCTTAGCTTCAGCAACTTACGCCAAATCCAGGACCCCGCTGACGTGTCGTTGACGTCCCAAAAGCTGTGAAGTCGCAGCAAATAAGCTTTAGTCCAAGCTACCCACAGTGAACCCGAGTTCGTGAGCAACCTCCATATCAAGCTAAGGGCAAACACTCTTGAGGTATCTGTGAGGTGTCGAATCCCTAAGCCTCCCTCTTCCTTGGGTCGACACACATCATCCCAAGCGACCTTTGCCTTTGTATGCGTATTTGGTGATCCAGACCAAAGAAACGCAGCACACATCCCTTCAATTGTGGTGAGACAACTCTTGGGGAGTCTAAATACAGAGCACCAGAAATTTGTGATACTTCCAATGACCGTTTTGACAAGCTGCAGTCGACCCGCGTAGGAAAGAGAGCGACTAGACCAGGAGACCATACGCGTACGAATCTGATCGATCAGGGGCTCATAGTCGTCTTTTGACATAGTCTTTGTTGTGAGAGGAAGACCAAGATATCTCACAGGTAGAGATTCAATAGGAATGCCTAGTCGGAGGACCTCATCTTTAAACACTTGATTAATGCGGCCAGCCACGAAAATCGATGACTTTCCTGGATTGATCACTAACCCGGAGATGCCTGCAAACTCTGTGAGAACCTCAAAAATACCCGTGAGAGAATCAACTGCACCATCCGTAAAAATCATAAGATCATCTGCAAAGCTGAGATGTGTTAAGTTCACCTTACTACATGAAGGATGGAATCCAATGCGTTGAGAGATAGCCGCTTTATTAAGCATTCTTGATAGCACATTGATGGCGATAACGAACAAATACGGAGATAGAGCGCAGCCTTGTCACAGGCCCCGCTCACTGCCGAAGAAGCCTTCCAACTCACCATTGACTGAGACAGAGAAAGCAGCTGTGGATAGACAAGTATGAATCCAATGAATAAACATATCCGGAATGTCCATAGCTCGAAGAGTAGCTGTGAGAAAAGACCAGCTGACAGAATCAAAAGCTTTCGAGATGTCCAGCTTGAGGACACTACGAGGCTGGATCGATTGCTTATGATAATCTTTGATGAGTTCAGTGGCTAGGAGAACGTTTTCAAGAAGAAGTCGTCCTTTTACAAAAGCGCACTGGTTCGGCTCAATCAATTCTGGGAGTAGTACCTTAAGTCTGTTTGCAAGTATCTTCGAGATCACTTTGTAGAGGATATTGCAGCAACTGATGGGTCTATAGTCCTTTATTTCTTTTGCATCTCCATGCTTAGGTATGAGCGTCAGTATCGTAGCATTGACTCCTCGAGGAAGGAAACCGAACATGAAGAAGGACTACACTGCTGTTATAAAATCTTGCTTGATAATATCCCATGAAGCTCGATAGAACTCAGCTGGAAAACCGTCTGACCCGGGAGCCTTACTGGAAGGCATGGAGAAGAGGACGTTGCGGATCTCTGCCTCCGTTACCGGATGAGTAAGTAACTGAGCGGTGTGATCAGGGCAACGAAACTCCAAGAGCTCAGATAAGTTCGGCATAGTCTCCATGGTGGCAAATTGTATCAAGAAACATACTAATAGCAAACTTACAAAGAAGAAAAAGATGAATATTTTAAATCATAAGAAATCACGTAAACATTGTCAACACATGGATTCTAATCATGTATATAAATTATATAATTTGAAGAAACATCATGATATAGATGATCTCATTTATTTTGTGGCTATAAATTCAGATTTTAATGAATATGAAAATTATCTAAGTTTTAACAGGTTCATCGAAAAGAAAAAAAAAAGCTTAATAAAATATACTGTTTGATGAAAGGGTGTTTACTCTCGTAGTCTTTATTAATAAACATAATGATTGTTTTATTTTTGTAAACTGGTTTTTATGTTATTTTAAATTATTAATCAAAATTTTATTAGGTTATTAAGATTATGGTCATATTCCTACCAATGTGATTATTGTGAAAATTTTATATGTTTTCGTGAAAATATTAATAAAATTTGTAAGTACCAAACTACTGTTTATGTTGTGTTTCCATAAAGGAAAAATCAAGTTATCTCTTATTAGAATATCACTTACTTGTCTGTTAAAACTCTTTACAACAAAGGTGAAATGAGGAATTACTATAAAATAAAATTTTAAATTTTTTGAGAGATATGTAGCATCTAATTTTTTTTCTAACATTATATAAACAAAAAATAACTCTAAAACCACTGAATTAAAGTCAAACCAATCAAATTAGATAAACATCATCGTTTTTCAATTTTGTTTTTTGAACACCATCGCTCTTCAACCTTGAAAGAAATTTCAGTAAAGCAATATATTGACTTATCAGACGAATAATTATATAGAGAAGAAATTCACATAGATAGTAAAAAAAACACTTAGCAAATAATTGGAATTTGGTTAATGTAAATCCAATAAACTGTCCAACAAAAGAGTGATTAATTTAATTGTGTATCTAACTAAATAATTTAGGTTTAAATACAAAAATACATTTAAATCACAATTTAATATTTTGCTTTAGGAAATATTTAAGATGATATTTTGTATAGAATATGTGGCTTAATATTTTACTTTATTTTCAACTTCATTAGAATATAATTTTTAGTTATAAAACAACCAAAATCATTTATATCCCAAATTTTCTTCAAATTATCTAAATTTATAGATATATTTTATTAGAATCCTAATTTTATTAACTAATATATTATATTTAATATAAAAGAAAATAAACATATTAATGTTTTGAGAATGTTTAGTGGGATCTCTTATATAATATTTCAAAATATTCAGAATTTAATCTAATATTATTGATTAACTGTATATACAACTAAAGTATCACTACAAGAAAACAGCATTTTGGCGAGGAAAGTTAACGAGGAAATATAATCCTCGTAAATGTACGAGGAACTTACGAGGAATTTACAACGAAAGAAATAAACCTCGTTATTTTCTCGTAAACTAACGAAGATAACATTTCGTCGTAAAGCCCACGTAACTTTACGTGGTCTTTACGAGGAAATACATTTTCCTCGTCAAAACCACGTAAAGCTTGCATTATCTTTACGAGGAAAACTGGAAATATAATTTCCTCGTTAAATCAACGTAAATTTACGTCACCTTTACGAGGAAATGATATACGTGAACTTAACGAAGAATTTTAAAGCACGTTTTTTTTTGCTACCTACCTTTTCCTCGCAAATTCATCGCAAAACTTCAACTACCAGATTCGAAAATTTTCTATAAATATGGAAGTTTCAACATCATTTTAAACACACCAACAAGAAAAAAAAAGAAAAACGTGAAAGGAAAAAAATGTCAGGCTCTGGGAATGTCTACGAGTTGCGGAGGTGGATGTATATGCATAGAGATGCTAACGGGAGAGTGACGAAAGAATACATTGCGGGACTGGAGACATTTATGCATCAAGCAGATTCCACACCGCTCGCCCTAGAAAGCGGTAAGATGTTCTGTCCATGTCGGAAATGCAACAATTCGAAATTGGCAAATCGTGAAAATGTTTGGAAGCATTTAATAAATAGAGGTTTCACGCCAAATTACTATATCTGGTTTCAACATGGAGAAGGTTATAATAATTATGATCAGAATGAAGCTAGTAGTAGTAATAGCAATTTTCAGGAAGAACCGGTTGCTCTTCATTTGCATAATGAACCTAGTTACCATCAGGAGGAGCAGATGGTAGATTTTGATAGGGTTCATGATATGGTAACTGATGCATTTGTAGCTCATGATGAAGATGAAGAACCTAACATAGATGCAAAAAAGTTTTATGAAATGTTAAATGCGGCGAATCAACCACTTTACAGTGGTTGTAGAGAAGGTCTCTCTAAATTGTCGTTGGCTGCTAGAATGATGAATATTAAAACTGATCACAATCTACCGGAAAGTTGCATGAATGAATGGGCAGACTTGTTCAAAGAGTATTTGCCGGAAGACAATGTGTCTGCTGATTCTTATTATGAGATTCAGAAACTGGTGTATAGTCTTGGGTTGCCTTCGGAGATGATAGATGTTTGCATCGACAACTGCATGATCTACTGGGGAAATGATGAGAAGTTAGAAGAATGTCGATTCTGCAAGAAGCCACGATTCAAGCCGCAAGGACGGGGACGTAATAGGGTACCGTACCAAAGGATGTGGTACCTACCAATTACAGACAGATTGAAAAGATTGTACCAATCAGAGCAGACTGCTGGAAAGATGAGATGGCATGCCGAGCATACTCAGACGGATGGTGAGATGACACATCCATCAGATGCAAGAGCCTGGAAACATTTTAACAAAGTATATCCGGAATTCGCTAGCAATATCCGGAATGTGTATCTCGGATTATGCACAGATGGATTTAGTCCATTCGGAATGTCAGGGAGACAATATTCATTGTGGCCAGTCTTTCTTACGCCATACAACCTGCCACCGGAGATGTGCATGCAACGGGAGTTGCTATTCTTGACCATATTAATACCTGGTCCGAAACATCCTAAAAGGTCGCTGGATGTTTTCCTGCAACCACTGATAAAAGAGTTGAAGGATTTGTGGTCAACAGGGGAGAGGACGTATGACTGCTCAACGAAGACGAATTTCACGATGCGAGCGATGCTTTTGTGGACCATAAGTGACTTTCCTGCCTATGGGATGTTGTCGGGATGGACTACACATGGGAGATTAGCTTGTCCATATTGTAATGGAGCGACAGATGCGTTTCAACTGAAGAATGGGAGGAAGACAAGTTGGTTCGATTGTCATCGTAGATTTCTTCCCATTGGCCATCCGTACCGAAGAAACAAGACATTGTTTAGGCACAAAAGGGTTGTGAGAGACACTCCTCCTCCATATTTAACTGGAGAAGAAACTGAAAAGCAACTCGATTACTATGGAGTTTTGGAAACAGTTCCTCGTGGTGGTAATTGGCATGTTCCCCCTAATATGCCTGATTCTTACGGTGTTCATCACAACTGGCACAAGAAGAGTATATTTTGGGAGTTGCCATATTGGAAGGATCTTCTTCTGCGCCACAACCTCGATGTGATGCATATAGAGAAGAATTTCTTTGAGAACATCATGAATACAATATTGAATGTCCCGGGGAAGACAAAAGACAACATAAAATCAAGGTTAGACTTGCCGGATATTTGCTCAAGAAGCGAGTTACATATAAACAGCAATGGGCAAGTTCCTGTTCCGATATTCAGATTGTCTTCAGAAAAAAAGTCGGTGTTGTTCAACTGGGTAGCATCAGAAGTGAAATTCCCCGATGGGTATGTTTCAAATCTGTCTAGATGCGTTGAAAAGGGTCAAAAGTTCTCTGGGATGAAGAGTCATGACTGTCATGTCTTTATGCAACGACTACTTCCCTTTGCTTTTGCGGAGCTACTTCCTACAAACGTACATGAAGCACTTGCAGGTACTATATTTATTATTGCAGTTATTTTATATATAATGATTTAGTTTGAAATATATATGACTAATATGTGTATAATTGTTTTTGGAATATACAAGGCATTGGAGCATTTTTCAGGGATCTGAGCACCCGCACCCTTAAAGTAGAAGTCGTGGAACAGCTTCAAGAGAACATTCCCATCTTATTGTGCAACTTGGAGAAGATATTTCCTCCTGGGTTTTTTGACGTAATGGAGCATCTAGCTGTCCACCTTCCATATGAGGCATTGCTTCGTGGACCTGTACATTACGGATGGATGTATCAGTATGAGCGAGCCATGAAATATTTGAAGGGAAAAGCAAAGAACCTTGCAAAGGTTGAAGGTTCTATAATTGCTGGAAGTTTGACGGAAGAAACTTCTCACTTCACATCGTACTACTTTGCGTCAAAAGTACGTACTCGGAAAAGAGCTCCAAGGAGATATGATGATGGTGGTGTCGCGCCAACATACGCAGTTGCTGGTGTTCCAGACATCTTTAGCCAGATTGGGCGACTGGGTGGAAAATCAAAAGAGGTTTGGTGGTCGAGTGAAGAAGACGCTCATAGTGCACACACCTATATTCTACTTAATTGTGAGGATCCATTGATTCGTTATTTTGAAAGGTAACATAAATGGACACGTATATATAAATTAACACATATATATAATTGCCAAATATTAATTAATATAAAAAGTGATTTTACAGCCTATTTGTTTCACAAGTCGAAGAAACATTCCCTGGTATATCCACAACTGACGTAGACAAAAGGAAAGATCAACACTTTATAAAATGGTTGAAGAGTCAGGTATTAACTCAAACTCTTTATTCATAAATGATTTGTATTTTAACGTTCACTTTGTTTTTGCAGGTTGATTTTGACGACGATGCAGATTATCCTAAGTGGTTACATGAAGTAATTCAATCTCCACATGTAAAGGTCACCACTTCACAGATGTATTTCACACGAGGCTATACTTTTCACACATATGAGTATGGTAGACAGCGGGCAACCAGTAACTATGGAATATGTGTGAAAGGGGAAACCGATTTCTACGGTATCTTGACAGAGATTATCGAAGTGGAATTTCCAGGGATATTGAAGCTGAAATGCGTCCTCTTCAAATGTGAGTGGTTCGACCCCGTCGTCAACAGAGGTGTTCGGTTTAACAAATTCGGTGTAGTTGATGTCAATGGTGGAAGAAGGTACAACAAATTCTTTATTTGGCATACATGAGTAGAATAAGCTTATTTCTATGTTTTCTTTATTTTCAGGTACAACAAATTCGAGCCTTTCATCTTAGCTTCACAAGCAGATCAAGTTAGCTACCTTCCATACCCTCGGATGAGAGAATCGGGAATAAATTGGTTATCCGTGATCAAAGTTACACCTCGAGGACGAATCATAAGTGGAGAAGAACCACCATTGCAAGAAGAACAGATAAATGAAGTCGAGGAACCTGAACAACAAATTGATGACATTCTTCTCATTGATCCGCATAATCATGAGTATGAAGATCTTACCGACGATGGCACAGATGAAGCTGTTGAAGACGAGTTTAATGAAAATGATGATGTTTCTAGTGATGACGAAAATGTATCTGATTGATGTATTTGTGTTTTAATATGATTGATTTTCAGACTTAATGCATGTGATTCGATTATAAAAAAAAATATTGAGTTTGAGGTTTTGAATGAAAAATAAAGGATTGAGGTTTGGGATTGGAATATGAAGAGTAGAAGATAGGAAAGATGGTGTTTGTGGTTTGGGGTTTTTGATTTTAGAGGTTTAGAAAGAAAACCTCGTTAATTCCTCGTAATTTACGACGAAATAACGAGGAAAGTAGAAAAAAAGAAATACACGGGCCTCGTTAATTCCACGTAAGCACAAATCGTCGTAACGACCTCGTAAGCTTACGTGGAATTAACGAGGCTTTTTTTTTTTTTTATTTCCTCGTTATTTCCTCGTAGGTTTACGAGGTTTTAACGAGATATGTTGTCTAAACCCCTAAACCCTAAACCCCAAACCCCATCTTTCTTATCTCTTTTGTCTAAATCCCAAACTCCAAACCCCATTAATAATTTTCAAATCTTCAAAAGATTATATTTTTAAATCTTCAAAAGATTATATTTTCAATCTTCAAATGATTATATTTTCAAATCTTCAAAAGATTATATTTTTAAATCTTCAAAAGATTATATTTTCAAATCTTCAAATGATTATATTTAAATAAATAATTTGATTTTGTATAAGTTTAAATTAGGAAGAAGAGATTGATATTAGAAGTTAAAGAATTGTGGTTATAAATTTTGAGGTTTGATATGTTATGAATATATGAAGTAGAATATAAGAAAGATGGGGTTTAAGGTTTGGGGTTTAGAGTTTAGAGGTTTAGAAAATAACCTCGTTAATAACTCGTAACTTACGAAGCATTTACGAGGAACAGAAAGACGGGCCTCGAAATTTCATCGTTTTATTTGGGACGGGCCTCGCAATTTCCTCGTAATGTTACGAGGGTTTTACGAGTAACAAAAAGACGGGCCTCGCTAATTTATCGTTTAATTTGGGACGGGCCTCGCAATTTCCTCGTAAGCTTACGAGGTTTTTACGAGAAAGAGGAACACGGGCCTCTTTAATTCCTCGTAAACTTACGAGGAAATTGCGAGACCTCCGTAACTTATATATACAACCTCACAAACCTCACACTGTCCATTCCTCCCAACTTCCTCTCCACTTCCTCCCCATTTCGTCTCTAACTCCTTTCCCATTCCTCTCTCCTCCGAAAATGGTAATTTCCTCGCCCCCTTTATTAGTTTAGACAATTTAGATAGGTGGTTAATTTAGGTGGTTAGTTTAGAGAATTTAGATAGGTTTACGGATTTTATGTTTGTTAGATAGATTTTTAAATTATTGATGATAGCTTTTTAATTATTGATGATCATAATCTCAAAAAAATATATTTTTGCAGGTTCGCCAGCGCATGCTTACTGCTCACTACAGGGAGATATTCGGTGAGCCTGGTAGTCAGTTAGACCCGCCAGGTTCTTCTTCAGGTGCCGGCGGTTCAGGTTCTTCAGATCAGGAGTCTGTTCCCGAGACTCAGCATTTCTTCCCTCCGATTCCTCCTCCGATGGCTCAGCCTCAGCCGATGGCTCAGCCGATGGCTCAGCCGATGGCTCAACCGATGGTTCCTCCGATGGCTCCTCCTGAGATCCCCGCCGCTGTTCATCCCGATCTCATGGTGCCACCTACTGTTCCGTTCTCGCAGTACACTGTCGAGGATATTCTTGGTATGCCAGGCAGAGCTGGTTTACCAATCATAGACCCCGACAGACCCGACGGGACTTTATGGTAAGTGTATTTTTTAAATAATTAATTTAATTTATAACTTCATTAAATAATTTAAATTTTCATTTTTTTCCAGGTTTGGGGTTGACAATTCCCTTGCGACAGATGTAACCGAGACGATTAAAGGTTACTTCTCCATGGCGCATCCAAACTGGAAATTGACGCCGATCTACATCCGAAAGACGTGGTTCAAGATTTACGCTGTAAGTAATTCTATTAATTAATTTTTTTTTTATTAACTAATTATTAATTTTTTTTTTTATTAACTAATTATTAATTTTTTTTTGCAGCAAAAGTATCATTGGTCCATCGGGGTCAGTGAGAGAGTGAGGAAGGCGTTTTACGAAAAGGCGCAAGTTCGCTTGTCGGACACGGTTTGCAACTGGAAGGGTGCCTGGATCGTCAAGGGGTACACCCGTGGCAAACCCGCTGAGCTTACCACGGATGTTTGGGACGGCCTCATCCGTTACTGGAAGGATCCTAACTCCATTAGGATCGCAAACATTTGTTCTGCCGCCCGTAACACGGTAGACGAGCACGGTAACGGCCCGATGCTACACTCTACGGGCCAAAAACCACATGCCGGTGTCCGTTTGAAAATGGTACGTAATTAAATATTTAATTATTATTTTTAATATAATTAAATATATTTCTAACAATTTTCTTAAATGTTTTTAGGCCAAAGAGTTGGGACGTCTCCCGACTCTTCCGGAACTTTACGAGCGGACCCACAAAAACAAGGCGGGCCAGTTTTTAGATGGCAAGTCCGAGCAAATCTACAACAACGTAATTGCTCGGGTTGAGGAGCGCCAGACTCAGCTGACCCAGCAGTCCGGCGACGGATTACCAGTTACCTTATCCACAACTGAAGTGGATAAGATTTACGAGGAGGTAAATTTTTTAACATTATATCTTTTTAATTATTAATTGATTAAATTTCCCTTTTAAATTTAACTAACAAATATAATTTTTTTGTTTTTAAGGTTGTCCCTAAGAAAAAGGGACGTACGTTGGGGATCGGTTCCGTCAATGATGTCCCGAGAGCGACATCATCTTATGCTCAGAGACAGACCGAAGAAGTCACTCAGTTGCGTTCCGAGCTGGGCGCGACCAAAAGCCGTGTGAGTGGACTCGAAGCCTTCATCGACGTTATAGCGTCCACAAATCCGGAATGGGAAGCTTTGTTGAGGAACATGAAACAACAAAATCCCATTCCAGGCGAGTCATCGGGCACACATAACGAGGAGGATGTTACGAGGAGGAGCGAGGAATTCTACGAGGCGATGAACGAGCCTTAGTTTTTTTAGTTTTTTTTTCGGTTTATGTATTATAAAATCCAAAACTTAATTATATATAAAATATTTTGTTGCTTGTGAATTTTATTTAAAATTTATTTATAAATCCAATATTTAAATATTTTTATTTTGTTAAATTAATAATTATTATATTTATCAAATAATATTTTATTAATTCGAAAAATGGAAGTCTACGAGTTATTTACGACGAAAATGTTTCCGAGAAATTTACGAAGAAATAGTTTCGAGGTTTTTACGAGGAAAGTCTTTCGAGGTCTTTACGAGGAAAGGCTTTCGAGGTTTTTACGAGGAAAACCTTTCAACGATTCTACATCGATTTTACGAGGAAATCCTTTCAAGGATATTACATCGAATTTACGAGGATATGATTTCAAGGATCTTACGTGTAAGTAACGACGCGAGGTTCACGTGGTTTGTACGAGGAAATTAGGCGAGTGATTTACGAGGAAATGGGGCGTGGAACTTACGACGAAATATTAACTTCGTCTTTACGAGGAAAGAGAAACCTCGCTATACTACGAGGAAATGGCGACGAATCCTTTTTTACGACGGACGAAAAACGACGAAAGGCTTTTCCTCGTTAATTCCTCGTAAACCTCCTTTTACGAGGAATTAACGAGGAAAATGGCCCTCGTTAATTATTTGTTTTCTTGTAGTGTATACATAATAATTATTATTGGTTAGAATTCAAAAATAAATTTATGTTATAGTAGATTCTTTTCAAACTTAGATATTAGATATATATTACAACGCATATATGGTAGTCAGTTTTAAAAACAAAAAAAAATCATATGGTTGTTTCTATTTATATTTTTTATAATAACGAGATAAATGTTTAAAGATTATTATTATTATAATAAAATAAAATTTAATGTTATCTTTTCATTATTAACCAATCAAAAATTTCTCATTCGACTCTTTATCAACAAATTTAATTTATCAAAATTATTATAAATTCAAATATATACATAACTTTTTTATCAAGTGTATTTAGATGATATTATCCGCTAAATCGGGAAATAATCTATTAACATATATTGAAAGTTTGAAACCGACCACTTTAGCTGACATACAATGTTGACGTATTTTGGTTTTATATACAAATCCGGTTTTTCTTTTATAAGAGGCTTCAAATCTGTTTTTCTCTTATCGGACTCTAACCAAACCAAACAAAAAATATATATACAGATTGACAAATGTTTCGAGAGACTCGATAGAAAATAGTGATAACCAATGATTCAGCTTAAGTCTTCAACATACACATCACATCACATCCCAAAAAAAAAAAAAATTTAAAAGTTTCTATTATAAAACCAAATCAGCAAGACAACAATTTAATATTTTGATTTTTGAACTCGATCTAAACGACTGAACCCTAGACTTAAAGAAATAAAACATCTCGTTTATGTTAAATGGTAGTATTAAAAACAAAGTTAAAATCCCCAAGCAGTAATACATGTGAGAAAAAGATTAAACAAATGTCAACCCTAAGTACATCCTTAAATCCAATTACCGCACCCGTATATATATTAACCTAACTACCTATTACCTAAACCCAATTACCGCACCCATAACCTAACTACCTAACCGTCTTGTCATCACATTATATAAAAACGATTCTTCTCCTTAAAGAACACATTTTAAGATTCTATAGAAAGATGCAAATTCATCACATTCCTCCTTCAGCTCGTCTGGTCGCTGGAAACTGCCTCTAAAGCTTACATCAAAAAGAAATAAAATTACTCACATGACTAAACATTGATTCCTTCATAAGCCCCATTTTCATTTTTAATATCTCCCATTGTCTCAATGTTAAGTTTCGCTTGCTTTAGTTTTTCTGTCATTTTCTTTGATTCAAAAGCCATGAAGAGACACTCATCATCATCGTCAGCATCGTCACCTGATGCAAAAATCAGAAAGCTAAAACATCCTATCGTGGACGATGATTGTATCAACGAGCTCCCAGACAATCTATTACGAAAGATCCTTTCAAATTTGTCCACTGAAGAAGCGGTGAAGACAATTATTTTTTCATCAATATGGATGGATTTGTGGAAATGGAGACCTCATTTCGTCTTGGATATGAAAAGGATCTTGGATAAAACCCCCACCGAACTTTGGAAACAAGTATCCGCTCAGTTGACTAGTTCAATGGAAAAGGTTCGTTAATTTTTCTTCTATTCACTTCTCTTCTTTTAGATTTCATTTCAATCTTTTTATAAAGATTTGTATATAAACTGATGTTTGGATAGACGATAATACTTTACGGATTTGGATTTGTAGTAAGAAAATGTTTTATTTTTTTTCTTAATTTTTAGTAGCAAAATGTTAAATGTGAAACAAATCTATAAAGTAATATGCAATAAAATATTATACCTTTCAAATATGTTAATTATTATATCAGCATTTTGTAAGATTTCGTGGAAAATTGTAAAATAAGATGAATAAAAGCGGTATTTTGTATCAATAATATTGAAACTTTTGGAAATTTACTTTCAATTTCGTAAAAATGTTTTGCTATAAATTTTTACAGTTTAAATTTATATTAATAAAATTCTCTCTCTCTTTGCCGGCCAAACGCCGATCCCCTGTCTCTCTCTCTTTCTCTCTCTTTCGTTTCCGTGATTTACTTTTTACATTGGTTTAATCTCTCATCTTATATATTTATATTAGTATTTCAAAACAAATGATTTGTATTTAGTTTTATTTTTTAAAATAATTGCACTAATAGATGAAAGACGGCTGTAGAGATGATTTCTTCGCATTTGGTCAGAATTTTTTTAGGAATAAGCATTCTTCAGCATTTCTTCTTTCTCTCTCATCTGTTAGTATATTTTTGTTAGACCATCTTTATCGGCGATTCTTATGAACGTCCTTAAGTTTAATTAGGATTAAAAAAATGAAAAATTGATATAAATATGAGGGACGTTTATTTTGTCCTTTAACTAAGATACGTCCTTCTCTTTGTCCTTCTCCCTTCACTTTCTTTCTTCTCCTTTTTTTTTGGATTGTCAATACGTTTCTCACATCTGCAATCTCGTTGATCAGAGGATTTTCCGAGCTTCAAATAAACAATCATGGACACCGCTGGAAACAAAAACATCAACGCCAAATTGGTTAATTTTTTTTCTGTTTTTGGTTTGCTGATTCTTTTATTAATTAAGCTGTAGATTCTTTCTGGGATCCTTTTGTTTGATCTTGAATTCGACTGAATTCCAATTTGGGAAATTGTTCTTCTTCCGATCTCAGAGTTTTGTAGATTGCATGTTTCATCAGTATAAAGGTAGGGTTTGAAGTAAAGGTTGTATTTTTTCATGGATTATCCAATATGATAGCTTTACTTTATCAATGGTTGTTTGCGTTTAGCTACTCTGCCGTCGAATTGGAGAAAAACATATCTTCTTTTTTTGTTTGTCTCTCTGCTCATTTCACACCCAGTTTTAAACGGTAGCTGTTGTCCGATCTCTATCCATCCTCTAGCACTGTGTCTTTTCTTGTAAAGCACTCTCTGTTTTTAGATTCACACCCTCTTTTTTTGTTCTTTCTCTTTGACTTGTGTAAAACCCTGAGAACAAGAAGTGTATAAACAGAGATAGATGTCTATATAATTGAGAAAGAAAGAAAAAGGAGTTTGGCTTTTAATATTGTTTGTTGGTATGGGGCTTTGCTGGTCTTCTTCATCTAAATCTCCTTCAACAACAACAACAACACCTACCACTACTGGTAATATCAGTTCAGGTTTGTCTTCTCAAAATATCTGCTTTTTCTTTCTTTCTTTGGAGTAATCTGTTCAGTTTCCTAAATAGGTTTCACTTCAACTTGTGTAATACGTTGCCTATTATTTATGTACTTTGTTTGTTCCGAGAATCTTGGATTTGTTGTGCTTATAGTTCTGTAAGATCAAGTGGTGATTTGTTCCATTAGTGTTTGTTTGTGATCTGTTATGTGACTGAGTGTTCTGGGCATGGTTTTTGTTTTGGAATGGTGTTTCTAATTGAAACAGGTCCGTTTAAGTCAACGACTACAGAAACATCAAGAAGTAACATATCTAGTACTAGTGGATTCTCTGCTGGAAGTGGTGGAGATGCTTGCCCTAAGGGTCAGATACTTCCCGTTCCGAACTTGAGGATAGTTTATACCGTTGCTGCGGTGCTTTTGAGGTCAAGGGCAGAACATGGAAGGTCACAATTGATTGTATCTTTACGGGATTACAACAAACGAGGCCAACTGTGTTGTACTTTACGGTTCTAGTTACCATGGGTATAAGACCGTATCATGGGTGGTGTTGGTACTCTTATCAGGTTGCAGCAAAAAATGAAGTCCTTTCATGGTATTGAAACTTACTGTTATTACATCAAAAGTTTACTGGTTAAATCATACTGTATCTTGTAGGAAAAATATTGAAACTTTTGAATTTCAATTGTATTGTGAAAGCTCTTCCTCTTTCTCTGATTCAATTTTAATTGACTAAGAAACAAAACAAGTCATATCTATAATCTATATATTTAGCAAAGTCCTTACCAAAGTCCTTAAGCACAAAGTATTAATAAAATATCATAAGGACTTTGTCCTAAGGACAACTGATAATGATGCTCTTACTCCTATTATTTTTCTTAAAGGACTGCTTCAAGAAACTGTCACTAATGCTGCTATCACATGAATATTTCAATTTGAGATTCTCAATTTCAAAATAATTATATTTTAATACCATATCATTAGATAATTAAATTTAAAAAATTTAGAGGATCATTTTAAGCCATGACAATAGAATTTCTAAAGAGGTATATATATCTTTTAATTTTTGTTTTCTAAAATATTGAGATACTCTCTTCGATATTTCCATTAGAATTGATCTAATTCAAACTATTTTGGCCAAAAAATTGGGGTTTAATTTTTTATCAATTTTCGAAATTAATTAGTCTTAAAGATTTAAATATTGTACGAGATTATCCCGAAAGAGAAACATAACAACTGTACGCTTTCGAAATGTACCACATTTGAAATCTAATAGTAATAATTTATGGTCTGTATGTATAGTAAAAGATCGGAGCCTCATATTTCTTTGCAAATTAAAACAACGTACTTAACAATATTTAGATTCGTTTTCTTTTACAAATAAATAATATATTTCTATGTAATTGCATATGCAAAAAAGGAAACACAATACAGATCTAAGGCCAAAAGGAAACAAACTAAAAGTCAAAAAGAAATAAAACTACTTAACATGACTAAACATTAATTCCTTCATAAGTTCCATTTTCATTTTTTTAATATCTTCCATTGTCTCAACGTTAAGTCTCACTCGCTTTAATTTTTCTCTCATCTTCTTTAATTCGAAAGCCATGAAGAGACACTCATCATCATCATCTTCAGCATCGTCACCTGATGCAAAAATCAGAAAGCTACACCATCCTATCATGGACGATGATTGTATCAGCAAACTCCCAAACGATCTATTACGAAAGATCCTTTCAAAATTGTCCACTGAAGAAGCGGTGAAGACAATTCTTCTATCACCACTATGGATGGATTTGTGGAAGTGGAGACCTCATTTCGTTTTGGATATGAAAAGGATCTTGGATAAAACCCCCACCGAACTTTGGAACAAAGTTTCCGCTCAGTTGGCTAGTTCAATGGACAAGGTTCGTTAATTTTTCTTCTATTCACTTCTCTTCTTTTTTATTTCATTTCAATCATTTTATACAGATTTGTATATATATATATATATATAAGATAATAGACAAAATAGGTCACCCTATAAACTGAAGTTTGGATAGACGATAATACCTTACAGATTTTGGATTTGTAGGAAAATAAATTATTCTTTTTTTTGTAAAAGAAAAATATTACATGTGAATCAAATCTATAAAGTAATATGGATAAAATACTATACCCTTTAAATACATTAATGATTATTTCAGAATTTTGTAAGCTTTCGTGGCAAATTATAAAATAAGATGAATAAAAGCGGGGTATTTGTG
This sequence comes from Raphanus sativus, assembly GCF_000801105.2. Classification (NCBI taxonomy): domain Eukaryota; kingdom Viridiplantae; phylum Streptophyta; class Magnoliopsida; order Brassicales; family Brassicaceae; genus Raphanus; species Raphanus sativus. The sequence goes on along the minus strand of NC_079514.1, from coordinate 51,193,408 downwards.
TCGATAATATTGATATTTTAGAAATTTTCTTTCAATTTCATAAAAAGTGTTTGCTACAAATTTTCACAGTTTAATTTTTTTTGTATGACTAGGTGTTTTCCTGCACCATGTGCAGTAAAAAAATTTTAAAATATTTTTTAACAGATAAATATAAATATATTTATTTTTATTATATATTAAAATTTTCTTTTTTATCAATATTTTAATATAAATTTTATTTAACTGAACATTAAAATTAAGATAATTGTTTTGTTTATTTTGAGTTATATTTAAGAATGTGCATGTATATATTTAAAATTATAATCTTAGGTAGATTTTTCTATTTTTTTATTTTAATTAAATATATTAAATAAATATGTAAAATGTCATAATTTTCAAAAACTAAAATTAAATAATATTTATAAAATCTGTAGATATATATAAGAAACTAATGATTTTACGATTTAATTTGATTTTATGATTTAATTTGATTTTGTGATTTAATTTTTATAATTTCTAAAAATATGTATATATTTTTGAAATATTTTTAATTTAAATGATACTTCGAAATTTGAAATGCCATAATTGAATATATTTATTTTAATGATGATTTATGAGTTATTATCATATTTTAAAAAAATCCAAAAATATACATCGACAATAAATATAATATATGAGTTATTACCATATTTTTAAAAGTTTACCAAAAATATAAATTAACGTTAAATATAATTTTCTATGTCATATTAATCTATAAGACATGTCATCAATTTTAGTAGTCATGTCATATTATTTTTGTGAGAATGATTGTAGAGAAGACATGTGGCAAAATCACTTTTCAAATATAGTCTAGGGGATTGTACCAGTATAATAATTATTTTTAACTAAAATCAAAACTAGGGATAAAATAGAAATTTGATTAAAACTTTTCTTAGGACATAAAAGATCTTAAAACCGCAATCAATTTCTGAAAATATGATCAATGGGGTTTGAAAGATAGTAAATAGTAGCGAGTTAGAACTAGAAAAAGTGATGTGTTGTATTTACGATCCGCACAGAATATATACACATACAATTAAACAAAATCTATGCACGAACTAAAAAGTGATGTGTTGTATTTACGATCCGCACAGAATATATACACATACAATTAAACAAAATCTATGCACGAACTAGACGACATTCTTTAAAATTTATAAATAGGTTTTGAATTTTGATACACAACTTCTATTTGCATGCGTGCACATGTTTGTACATATGTAGCAAATGAAATATATAAAGTGTACCATTTAAAAAAAATCTAATGATTTAATTTTGTGGTTTCTGAAGACTTTCGACAAACACCGCGGCGACCTAGAGAGCTGCATTATCACATCCCGATGTCATGATGGTACGCTTAGAAATTGGATCCTACTTGCGACTCGTGTGAAACACACTAAAAGTCTCACACTAAACAACATTCATGGTCGTAAGAGACGTTTCCGAGGAACTCGTATGCTCCACGTGTCCTCACAAATATTCTCCCATCATAGCCTCACTTCACTGTCACTTAGTGGATACAGTCTACTAAGTAAACGTCCCTTCAATAATTGTGGGAATCTCAAGACACTCAAGCTTTTAAACGTGGTCTTCGTTCGAGTTTGTACCCTTAGCAGCGTTTTGGCAGCTTGTTCTTCCCTCGAGGTGATTGTGTTGCAAATCGGTTTCTTAACCGGGATTGATGTGTTGAAGATCGAGAACAAAAATTTGAAGTTCTTGCAAATGACTTTCCCTTGCTATGTTGAGAGGATCGAAGTGAATGCACCCTGTCTAGATGTTCTAGACATAAGGGAAATCAAATGTGAGAGCAAGAATAACTTCATCCTCACTGCTCCTATCAACCAGTTTAACAGAAACCGTTGGGTTTCTAGGTGTGTTTATCGTCCTCACATCAGCTATAATGTATCAGAACTTGCTCAGGTACGCACTTACTTTTTAATATCAAAATGATATTCTATTATGGTGTAGAAACTAGATCGAGAGAGAACAACCTAATAAGAACAAATCACAAGCATTTGTATAAATTTATATATATATATATATATATATAGTTTGAGATGTATGATGTATATATGAATCATAGGAGACAAAAAACATCTGGCATGAGCTCCTGATGAGTGACTTTCATGGTATGACGACAAGGCATGGAACTTTATCGGTGAGTGTAGACATAACTAATCCTAAAGAAGTGGAGATATTGAAGGAACTTTTGCTTATGTGGACTACTTACACAATGATAGAGCTTGAGATCTTGTTCAAGGTATACACATTCATGTCATGGTTGAGTTCTCATTGCTTGGATAATTTTTTATCACTTCTCTCACTCATTTATCATAACTTCATTTTAGACCAACGATGCTTCTAGAGAAGAAGAAGGTGAATGTTATAGTGACGGCATAGCACATGAGAAGTTGTGGGAGGATGCAACACCGTTCCCTAACGCTGGTTTTCGCGTTAATAGCGTGTGGATGTATAACTTCAATGGTTCGAGTAAGGAAGAGTTTGCGTTTGCTTCACGTTTTGTGATGCAAAAGACAGTGATGATGAAGATGATGATCCAGACCTCGTCGTATCCACCGACGAAGAAGTCAGAGGTAGAAGCAGCTGTGGCAAAGCTAATGGAACTTCCTAAAGGTAACGAAGATCTTAGTATTGAGTGCTTTTGATGAAAGTTTGGTTCCAGTCTATCCATTGCTAGTATAAACTATGATACTAGTCTTTTCTCTGTTAATGTAAGGATTATATGGTTTTGGATTTTCGATTACTGTTTTGAGAATTTACATGACAAAAAGGATCTTGATGTTTGAGATTTACTTTGTCTTGATATGAAATATTATCTGATGTGTTTTATTGTGCTTTTCTTTTGGTTAATGGCTTAGGGCATCTCCAACCCTACTCCATTTTCTACTCCAAACATCATTTTTGAGTAAAATCTTCTCCAACCCCACTCTATTTTCAACTCCAAAATAGAGTAATGGCTAGGGTTACTCCATTTATGGAGTAATCTTACACATTACTCCATTTTGGAGTTGAACTTTTTTTATTTATAAAATTATCCTTTAAATCTTTAATGTTCTTATTTCTTTATTAAATAATATTTTAAAATGATAAAATAACATGAAAAATAAGATATTTCATTATTTAATAATTTGACATAAAATGCATAACATAATTAAACAACATAAATAATATAAAATAAAAATAACATAAAATAAGTGATTTAAATATCCGAGTTCAAAATTTTCTTGCTCGATTTAGGAATATCAAAGATAAAAAAGCTCGTTCTTTCATTACGAAATGCATTAATTGATCATTTGTGGGAAGAATATTCTAATGATTATTATTGAACCAACTTATATATTATGATTTATTCTATTTTTATGATTTCTTGTACTTTTTAATAATAAATATTTAATTTAAATAAATTATATTTTAAGGCATTTTTGCAAATATAAAATAGTTGGGGTTAATTGGTAAACTTTTATAAGTTTAAGATATTACTAACAATTATTAACTATTTTGGAGTAAAAAATGGAATAATACATTGGAGTAAAACCTTACTCCATTTTGGAGTTGCATCATTTTAGAGTAAAATTTGCAGTAATACATTGGAGATGTTCTTAATACACTCTCAAAAGAGATTATGTTATGAAAAATTTATGAAAGAAAAAGGATTATGTGATGAAAATTTATAAAAGAAAAAGGATTATGTTTTAACAAAACCGAATTGTGTTAAACAGAGTTTCTTTTAGGTATATGGAAATTAAATTGTGACTATAAATCTAGAGATTTAGTTTAGGTTTTGGCTTCAAATATTTCCACAAATATAAAACACAAAAGGGTATTGTTTTTAATCACAAGTGAATACTGAAAAAATAATATAAGCCTGGGGCTGACATCTTAAATATGACTTTTTGTTACTACTATAATAGATTTTTTTTTTGGTTTTTAATAAGAAAAAATTAACATTGAAACCAACTGTTTTACAACAAAAAACTACTTAAGAAGGTGATCATATATATTTAAGAAGATGAACAAATGTGTAACCAGCAAAGCTTAGTTGTAATCCTCCTACATTACAGAACCCAATGACGTTTCTGTCCTCAGCGTCAGCGGGAAGACACTACATTGCCAGTAAGTGAAAGCACCATCCTTCAAATTGTCATTTCCAGGGTCTCACTGTATCCTACGTATTGTTGTTGTACATGAGGATGATGATGATGATGATGATGATGATGATGATGATGATGATGATCAAAGTCATCTTCTTCAGCATTACTGGGAATCAAAGTCAGGCTTGGAAGGGTATTCAAGTCCCTGCAGCTCCGGCATTCTCCTCAGGTCTTCTTCTGAGTATCCTGGGATGAACCAATATCTCTTATCCATTCCAAATACCTACAATAAATTAAAAGAACTTAGACCCTGCAAGCGAATATATTCAGAATAATAAGACAAGGACCTGAGCTTAACTAACTAACCTGTTCAAAGTTTTTCTTTCTACCGAAGTCATACCTCCATTTCCCACTCATTTTCTTCTCATATGCCTGCTCACAACTCAACACCAAGAAAGCTTGATGAGACAAGAGAGATATAAATAGACCCAAATTTATCAGAGGAGGAGGAGTTACCTCTATAGTTGTGGTGTTGCCAGCGACCAAAGAGATGTGCATGATCAAGAAACCCATCACGCTCAACGCAAATGCCAAGTTCAAAACTGTTGCTCTCATGATATGGTAACAAACAGAAGGTGAGATTGATTGATTAAAAAAAACTAAACTACCACAAAATAAAAGCATATAAGGAATGACCTAACATTATTACCAAAAGCAAGAAAAGTAGTAGCAAGAGTGCCAGGCGTTCCAGGTATCTCTTCATCACTAAAGAAGGCTATGAAGTGTGGCATGAGAACCAAAGTCACAAGTGTCGTCTCTAAAAATGTGTACAACTGCATTTGAGCGCACACACACAAAGAGTATTAAAAGCTGAAGAAGGTTAGAAGAAAAAAAAAGAAACTTACCAAGAAAAGAAGGAAGTACTTATAATTCAATGCTCCTACACAGTTAACAACCCAAACGCAATGGTGATCCATCTTCAACACACACCTACCACCTATATACATCACAACCAACCTTCATGAATCAACTTCAAAGACTCTCTCTATATATATATATATGGTAAAAGAAGAGAGAAATAACTTACAAACAGAACAATGATGGCAACGGGAAGGTTTAGGTTGGTTGCACTTTCTACAGAATCTAAATCTTGGATTTGAATTATTATCAAACTCCAGACCGTTCAACGGATCAGATTCGCCTCTCTCTTCGTCACAAGCCGGTCTCCAATTAGGAGGGACAGAACCAGGATCAGTAAATACAACTGAGAAGTAGCTCCAAAGAAGCATCGCCAGCTGCCATCAATTTTTTTTTTTTTTTAAAACATTCTTTTTAGCTAAAACAGACAGAACAACAGAGACTAGTTTACGACATCTAAAGAACCAAGCTTTTGTTGTCTGAATTGACATTAAAGTAGGTATGTTTGACTTACGAGGAAATGGAAGAGGAGGAGGATGGTGAGAGCAGCGAGGGAATCAAACCCTCCTCCTTGAGGGCAGAGAGTTGCTGGTCCGTAGTTGGTTAAAACGACGGCGTAGTAGGTGACACCGACGACACCGAGGACTAGTAGGATCATGACTGATCCGAGGCCACGTAAGGCTGTGCAGAACTTGAACACGTTCCAGGCCATTGCAGTGCCAGATCTATGCATAGTCAAAACTAACTCCAAAATGATCGAATTACAGAATCTAGAGAGAGAGAAAAAGAAAAAACTTTAAGGAGACTCTCTGGTCAAGTCTGTTGCTTTGAAGACGCGTTGGTGAAGAATGGATTAAAACAATTGAAAGAGGTTTTTAAAGGTTTCTACTTTGCTTAAGGAATAGTATGATGAGAGAGTGATGATTCAAAGATGCAGACCCCACGAAGGAGGAATGGGACTATGAATCAAAGAAGATGGAGCCTGAAGATTGTGACTTTTTCTTTGGATTTGTTTTCTGTTTTTGGAGCTAAGCTAACCAAAGATTTGTTTTTTAATGACTTTTGAGTCAATCAGGATCCAAAAATTAAATTATGATGATTTCTGGAAAAGATTTAAAAAAATAAACGCCCACCGTGGGGCTCGAACCCACGACCACAAGGTTAAGAGCCTTGCGCTCTACCAACTGAGCTAGACGGGCTTGTTGTTCTCTACTACTGTTAGTGATATTGGGATATATAAACGAATCAGCAGCATCGACAATAATAAGAACATAGACAAGATTTGTCACTCGTAGGGTCAAGAAGAGGAGGGGACTCAGGAGCTTCTGAAGATCGGCTCTATGTCCTGTGACAAACAACTATGCTCCACTACGGTAGCTAATCAAGAGGGTTGTGTGTTCATAAATGAGACAACGAGAATTTGTTACTGTTAACAAGATAAGGAAACAGTTTTAAACTTCAAAGACAGTTGATATGATGACCAACGACAAAGTAACAAAGGTGTGTGTTCTCAACACAACACTCATATGCGCGGAAAGTCAGCTTAGTCTTTCCTTAAGTCCATGACTTCGGTCTTGATGCCATCGGCCTTGAGAATCATGATCTCAAGCTTGTCTCCCTATTACAAAGCAAAGCACTTAGACGAGCCTAGTCATCAGTCATCACAAGAAGACACAAACTGGGGAAGGAAACTTACAGTGTAGATATCCCTCTCAGTGGCAGATGCGAAAACAGTCTTCACCAAGTCAACGGCTTCAGGTTCCGAAAGGGGCGTGATAGCATCCTACACAGGCAGACAAGACTGAAAAATAAGCCATTATGTGATTTAAACAAAAAAGAAGATTAACAAACAAACCTGTGCAGGAAGGAGAAGAGGGCTGGGACTCTTGAGCTGATTATCAAGAAACGGCATAATAAGAGTCGAACCAGAACCTTGAGCACTGTATCCAACCTTCTCATACGAACCAACAGCGTCATAGGTGAACACACACCCTTTACCATTCTCGTCGAGCCCTCCGAGAACATTAAAGGCGTAGTAAGGGAAAAAGCGCTTGAAGTAAAGCGTGTTGGAGAGAAGCTGAGCCATAGCAGGACAGCTCATCTGCTTGTTATGCTGATGCTGATAAACCTATTTGCAAAAAAAAACACACACAAGGAGACGATACTGTTACGCCAAAGCCTTTCTATCTTTTTTTCCAAAAGAAATGTGTCTCTCACCAAGTGCCTTGATGTAAGTACTTTCTGAAGTGCTTTCACATCAGCTTGGAACCCAGAGGAAGAGAGCACAGCTTTGTCTGCTCTGAAACCAAAAAAAAATGATATTTTGCAAGAAACCCATAAACAGTTACGTAACAGAATCCTCCCAAATCCAGATCTACGAATGAATTATCGATTGCAACCTAAATCCCTAATCTAGGGATTCCAGCATTGGAGAAGGAAGAAGTGTGTAACTCACAGTTTATGGATTTTGGAGTAATCGCGAGTGAGAATGCTGTAACCGGTAGACATTCGAGTATCTGCGGCGATCACGCAGTAATCCGATCCAGCGATGGCCACACATGTTCTGATCAAACACACACACACACAAACACAGAGCGATCAATACACAGGAGTAGATCGCGATTGCAGACGCTCAATTAGATGCTCAATAAAGGGTGACACGATGCGTTTACCCTCCATTGTTATCGTAAGGAGACCAGTTCGCGTGCTGCTTCGTCATGGAGCGTTAACTGTCTTCGGGAAAGGAAAAAAGGATTCTTTTGTCAACAAAGAGGAACAGAGACTGGGGGAATTTGCAAAAGAGGGAAGTGACTGGAGAGTAAGAAGAGCTCTTCGTCCGTCTCAGCGCCTCTGCCTTTGTAAACACGAAAGGAGACGAAGACTGTAGATGGGCTTAAAACATAAATATGGGCCTCCAAGTATGAGCCCATTAAAACTCTCTGTGTCTTTTCATTTCACATTGTCATGGGATTCCCTGGAGCGTTTAGTTAAACCATATATCTTTCTCTTGTAAGTTGTAGTAGATTGAAGGTTTCTTGTGTATGTAGCTGGTTATGATCAGGATATTGTCATGTATGATGTTTTAACTTTGTGATTGATCTCTTAGTTGTTTTTGATAACTCTCTTCCTGTGTACTCAGCTATTGCCCCAGTTCTTGAAGGTGCTGCGCAGCACATTGCCTCGAAACGCTTTGCGCTTGGTGGGACCGATCTTGCGAAACTATTCGCACAAGAGCTTGGAAAGTCCAACCCTTTGGTGAATCTAAGCATGTCTGATGTTGAAACACTCAAGGAACACTATGCTAGCTGTGCCGAGGACGAGATTGCTTACGAGAAAACCCAAAACTGTGGGATCGAGCAGCATACGCTTCCTGATGGACAGGTTTGTGTGACTACAAATCAAGAGTCTACAACTTGTGTTGCCTTGAACACAAATAGATTTAACAGAATGGTGGTCTTCTAGGTGATTAAGCATTGGGAGAGAGAGATACTCTGTTGGTGAAGTTCTGTTTCAGCCATCAATATTAGGACTCCATGAGCATGGAATAGTCGAACAGCTTGTCCGGATTATCTCCACAGTATCATCTGAGAACCATAGGCAACTATTGGAGAACACTGTACTTTGTGTTGGTACAACCTCCATGACAGGTACTACTAACAACTTGGTACAATCTTGTGTGTTTGAAAAAAATTTAAATGTCATCGTCATTGGCAGGATTCGAAGGCAGGTTTCAGAAAGAGACAAACTTGTGCTCATCAGCCATTAGGCCAATGCTGGTGAAACCGCCGGAATATATGCCTGAGAGTTTGGGGTTATATTCGGCATGGGCCAAGGTGGTGTTTCCACAGAATCAGCATGTTACTAAAGCTGACTACGACGAGACTGGACCATCCGTGGTTCATCGTAAATGTTTCTGATCCCAGGAAGGACCATACTTCTTGTAGTAGCTGAGGAATGTTTTTAGGTTTGACCCTAATGATCATTAGACCACATCCCGCTCAATCTATGTACCTTTAACCAGCTTACAAGATTTAAACACTTAGACCAAAGTAATTACTTTCAATCTTAGGACAGATGCAAAGGTTTAGTAAACACTATTACAGAAGCAGCAAATCATAAAGCCGGTTGTATACTAAATGCAAACGCAAACGTTTTAACACAAATCCACTGTGGGAAAAAATGCAAACACAAATTCAAGTGAAGAACAAAACACAAAATGTGTTTTGCTATCGAACTGATTTGAAAAAATTCCTACAAAAGCAGTCAAACCGAATCCATTTTCCAGCTTTCTAAGTCAAACGAGGAAACCTGATTTTGTCACGGTTTAGCAAAAACCGGCTCTAACCTCTTCAAAGGAGTACTCAACACCTTCTTCTTTGTCCAGTCTCTTCTTCACAGCCGTGGAGGCAGGAGTAAACGGCGTTGTTGCTTCCGACATAGCGACTGAAGCCGCTGGGGTTGTAGGTGCAGAGATTGGAACAGCCGTTCTTCTGTTATCTTCGTTGGTTTTGGGAGATGACTTTGTTGTGTAAGCATCCTTGTGATCTTCTGGGGAGTTCAAGATATTGGAAGTAACAGGTGAGAGAGGCTTCCTAAGCATTGGAGATCTCCCTTTGTTCATCACAGCTTTTCCTGAAGACGGAACGTTCTTTGCTCTGAGACGACCAGGAAGCTCTGAGTTTCTCCTCCCTATATGACACAATAAACATAAATATCATTGGCTTGGTCTCTAGTGTGTAAAACCACAAATGTGTACGGTACGGTACCTGAAGGATTTGGGATAGTAGACTCTCTTCTACTAGGAGCGTTCTGGTCATAGTAAGTAGTCTTTTTGGTATTGAGTGTTGGCTTGGAACTTTGAAGCATGGCACCCCCAAGGGAGAGCTTTCGGTTCATGGCAGAAGAAGGTAAGGCAGTTCTCAATGGTTTCTTTCCGCTTTTACCTGGGCTTGGCTTTGACCCGTAAAGTGCTTCTTGTTCCGTGATGAGTTGTCCATGGAGTTTCTTCATATCCTGATATGAAAATAAAAAAACAACAGTATCACATTGCCATTGATGTACTTGAAGAATTGGTTACTTGTACAAAAGGTTTTTTTCCTTACTCTTTGTCTCTGTTTTTCAAACTCTTTCTCTTCCCATAGAGTCTTGTGCTGCTCAAGCATGGATAAAACTCGGACCTGGACAATTATCAAGGAAACGTGCCTTTGTGTAAAGATAAATGTTGATTTGATAAGTATGTAGAACAGTGTCATTAATGAGTAAAGACACTTACACCATCGTATAAGAATGCATGTCCTCTTTCATCTTCCCAAGCGTTAACTTTGGCTGTCAAAACCTCCACCATCCCTACATCAATACCAGCAGAGAAAGCATTGTAAACACAAAAAACATATTCCTAGATTCAAGTTAACCAACCTAATGGTTTTTGTCATATAATCACACCAAATATTACCAGGAAGTTTATTGACAAGTATACGTGCTTTTTCCGCACGTTTTAATGTAAGATGAGCTCCTCTTCCCGCATTGTACCTATTATCATCCTGAGAATCCAATAATGTTTAGAAAAAAAAAGTTGAAGCAGAGAAAGGGATTGAGATTAAATGTCCCTACTATCAACCTAAGAATCCAGTAATGTTTAGTGGCTTGAGATTAAGTGCTCCTCATCATGAGAGTCCAATATATAGACAAAAAGCTGAGGCAGAAAAAAGAGCTTGAGATCAAATGTCTTACCCGATTGTATTCTTCGAGCCATGACTCTTCTTCACATGCTGTCATCCACTTCTCCACTTTTTCTAGAATCTCTTTCCTGCTTGAAGCTTCCTCTTTGACTTTTGCAATCTCGGAGTCGATTTGCTCTAACAACTGTTCAGGATCCTTGACACCTGAAAGATTAAAGTAACACTATTATTAGCATGTGACCATTATAGTAAGCAGTGAAAGAAGCTTTTCTAAAAAGGGTTTTACCAGATTCTATAGCTTCAATTGAAAAGTTCTCTGATTTAAGAACTTGGGGTGCCATGTGCACCTTCCTTGATATTTCCTCTAGCTCGAGTTTCTTTCTAAGGATCACCTCTTTGATCTTAGTTATCTTGAGCTTGCTGAGCCTAATGACTTCATCCTCAACCTGTATAACAAACCGAACCTTACTAAAAAATGTGCCCATATACTGTTATAACCACACTGAATTATGTATAACCAGCAAGTTAATTCCTGTGCACTCACGTTTTTTATGGAAGCAACAGAGAGAATATTGGCCTCGGTAATTTCAGACTCGGACAAAGCAATGCTGCAGGTGACATTGTGAAATGTCTTTTGCTCTTCCGCAGGTGTGTCAAGAAGATTCCAGAGCTCCAACAGGGAGACTGCAAGATCTTGAACCTAGAAATATATGTGAAAGCAGTCAGAAACTGTAAGCACAATGATAACTTTGCACAACGTTTTCAAAAAGAGAGCTCAGACTTCCAAACCTTCTGCATTCGCTGTAACTTGACCATTCGTAAATTCTCAATCATCATATCCAACTTATCAAGTGTACTTCTGCTCACATCTCTCGTATTGGAATCAACAAGAGATGGATGTATCCCTCTAATCAAGTCCTTAAAGTCTTCACCAAGCACTGAGCACAACAACTTCAGCGTTTCCAGCAAACGCTCTACCTCGTCCAATCTTTTACTCTACATTTTAAAAAACGTACATAATATCATAAGTAAATGCAGAGAGACTTACACATCTGGATACTAGCATTAGAAGGTAAAACCAACCTTTTCATCCTGAAGTTGAGCCAATTGCCTACGCAATTCCTCCAACTTATGAAGCGAAAGATCACTCTCTTCTCCACCAAACTTCTTCAAATGATCCGTAGAATCTCCAAGTTGAAACGACAAGTTCAGCAACTCATCAATAACTTCCTTAAACCGATTCATTCTCTCAGCTTTCTTCCTTCTCAGCTCCTCTAACTGCACACTAACGTTCTCAAGCTCCTCCTTCAAATTCTCACCAACCCTACCATTACTCTACAAAAACAAAAAAAAAAAAGAAACATCTTTATCATCATTACCTATCACAACAACTCACACAAGAAAGAAACAAAAAAAAAAGTAATCATGAAAACCACACTACTACTAACATGAATCTCATCTCCACCCATAGAAGATCCAATCCCTGCAATCTCCGCTCTCCCCAAAGCGATCTCTTTGAGAAGATTCGCTTTACACCTACTAGCCTCCTCAACTTTCCTCTTGTAAACCAAGAGACACTCTTTCTCAATATCAGCCAAAGCAGCGTCCTTTTCTTCCTCGTTCTCTCCCATTTCGCTCCATATCTCCTGATATAATTCAACCAAAATTTTGAACATTAATAAAACAATCTTTTCATCCTATTAGGTGATCTAAACCGAATTAAACCATCTTAAATTACATGCACAGCATAACCATACTAAACCGTCTAATAACAGATCCTTGGAGAAAAAAAAACCTGCAATTGGCGAAGCAACAGTCCACACGTAGTCTCGATTCGCGAAAACTGCTCCGTCGAACTTCGGATCATCGTGATTGTTGAAAACCTGCAGAGAATGTAAATCGAGTTTCGTGCTATCAAACCCTAATTATAGATTGTTTCGTCGTGTAAACTCGGATTCTAAAGATTATATCGAAAGCAAAACCTTACCTCGATCAACGATCAGCGACGAAAAAAGAAGGTTGTGGAGATGAGGGGGAAAAGAGAGAGGGAGATTAGGGTTTATAAGTGTGTGTTGGGGAGGTAACTGATACGAAATCAAATTTTTGAAGAGGGAGCGGGATGATGAGGATGAGGATGAGGAGGAGGAGGAGGAGGAGGGTCCGTTACGTAATCCGAGGGTCACGGTTTTTTTTATTTTGTTGACGTGGCGTTATATGAGACGTTGGATGGAGACGCTCTTTCCTTTTTTTTTTGATTTCTCTCCTCTCTTTTTGATGGACGAGATTTCGTAACGGAGTAGTAGTAAAGGCTTTGGTTTTTGAATTTGTTTTTTTGAAATATATTTGGCTCCATATTTGATCTTACAGGATTTTTAAAATATGGTAACCGGATAAGGCAGTTTAAAAGGTATATTAAAAAACAGCTTAATTATCAAATCTTTTCATATTCTGTCACATGTTCTCATCTTTTTTTTCTTTGTTGTGTATCAAGTGGATAATGACTGAATTGAACATTTCTGTTATTTTGAATTTAGTTTGTAATAAGTCAGTAAAATCAAACTAAAATTTATGACATTGATACACAAATCCATATACAAGCATTCGAATATAACATATTAGGGTCCGCCCGGGATTTTCCAATAATTTTCTTATATGTTTGGTATATATATAAATGAATTTTTAATAATAAAACTTGCTATATTTTCACTAAAAACTATGTATAACATTATGAGAAAAACAGATAATTAATGTATTAAATATTGGTCTGAATATTTTTTATCTTGCTTATGTATGTTTAATGTAAAATAATTGCTAAAGATACACTAATTAAATTTTACTTTAGATTTAGAACCAATAATTCATAATTTTAAGGGTCTTAGAATATTTATTTTTGAAGTGATTTTCTTCAACCTATCCTACATATGTGTGTATATATATATAATCAATTTTGAATAATGGTCGTAATCATATTTTCATAATATTGTTATTTTCTTGAACAAAATAGTTATTAAAAAATATAACCAATTATGCATTGTGGTTAAAATTCTATATTATAGTTTTTTGGATGTCATATGATAATGCATGATATATATTTTGACATTTAAAAAAAACAATGCATTTAGTAAAAAAACAAAAAAAAAATTGAGATTTTTTCTCAAAGAATAAAACAATATAGACACCAAAAACAATGCATTTGGTTTTTGAATTTTGTTTTTTTGAAATATATTTGGCTCCATATTTGATCTTACAGGATTTTTAAAATATGGTAACCGGATAAGGCAATTTAAAAGGTATATTAAAAAACATATAAATTATCAAATCTTTTCATATTCTATCACATGTTCTCATCTTTTTTTCTTTGTTGTGTATCAAGTGGGGATAATGACTGAATTGAACATTTCTGTTATTTTGAATTTAATTTGTAATAAGTCAGTAAAATCAAATTAAAAGTTATAACATTGATATACAAATCCATATACAAGCATTCGAATATAACATCCGCCTGGGATTTTCCTATAATTTTCTTATATGTTTGGTATATATATATATAAACGAATTTTTAATAATAAAACTTGCTAATTTTTTTTTACTAAAAGCTATGTATAACATAATGAGAAAAAACAAATAATTAATGTATTAAATCTTAGCTATGGTCTGAATATTTTTTATCTTGCTTATTGTATGTTTAATGTAAAATAATTGCTAAAAATACACTAATTAAATTTTACTTTGACTTTAGAACCAATAATTTCATAATTTTAAGGGTCTTAGAATATTTATCTTTTGAAGTGATTTTCTTCCACCTAACCTACATATATTTTGATTTACTTTTATCATCTTTATTTTCCAATATATGTATATAATCAATTTTGAATAATGGTCATAATCATATTTGCATAATATTATTATTTTCTTGAAAAAATAGTTATTAAAAAGTATAACCAATTATGCATTGTGGTTAAAATTATATATTATAGTTTTTTGGATGTCATATGATAATGCATGATATATATTTTGACATTTTTAAAAAATAAATGCATTTAGTAAAAAACAAAAAAAGGTTGAGGTTTTTTCTCATAGAACAAAATAATATAGACACCAACACCAAAAATCATTTTGTACAAAAAAAACTTGGCAAATAAACTTTCAAACGAACATATAATTTTTAAATACTAGAAAGATCAGAAGCTTGAATGGCATCTTACAATAAGTTTACAATTATTTTTGTAATGTGGATTTGTCTCTAATGTGGATTTTTTATCCCAAAAACCTATATTTTTATTTTGAATTTTTTATATATATAAATAAATGTTTTACTGAATGAATAATTCAAACGATTTCAAAGATTGCAATCGGAAGTTCATGAGTCACCGCATCGCCGTCGAACGGTTAAGGTTAGGAATGAACCTCATTTCTAAGGGCCGCACACACCATCGAAATCTACAGTCCAAAACATAATATACGAATATACAGGTAACGATAAAACTCATTCTCAACCTCGATTAAGCAACGATTAAAGTCCACCAAATCTTTCAATAAATGAAACGATGAGTTTCACTGGCTAGAGACGTGTCGCTAACAATAACCTTATACAAAATCAATCATAGGCTATTCTAGGAAACTAACAAATATCCATATATATATTATATCATTATATGGTAACAATACCATAGTATATTGGTAACAAATATATTATAGGAAAATATTAAAGTATAAATAAGTTCAAATAAATGTTTTAATCCGATTCAGACACTGAACCATACTATTTTCGGTTTTTGGGTTATTGGATCGACCATGGGTGAACTGTAGATCAGAAGGAAATCTTTTCGAAGATTTGGTGTACAGCAGCACCGTATGCATCAGATTTATCGCTTAACTACTGTAGTTTTTTTCGTTTACCGATGCAATATATTCTAATGTAAACCAAATCTATTTGTTATCTTGCCAAACCACTTGAGATATCTTCTGTCAGATCTAAAAACCCTAGAAAGCTAAAACCGCGAAATGGAATGCTGAAGCGTTAGGGGTATGGGCATCTTTTTACCATCGGTTTGGATGGCGCGTCGGTTCAATTTCTGGTTCTTTGGTATAATCCTAATATACCAATCTTCTTTGGTTTTTGGCCTAAATTATTCTTAATTTAATATATAATTATATTATATTATATTATATATATATCAATACTAAAAGAAAATAAAAAAAATGTTTAATAGTTTTTAACATATATTTTCTTTATTTTTCAATTTCACATAAAATTATGTTTTGCATAATTTAAACAATTTTTGTAACAATTTGAAGTTACAACATATGATACAAAATACAATAAGATAAAAAATATATAAGTATTTAAATATATAACATAAATATAGAATTAATTTTTAAATTTTAAAAAAAAAATCAAACTGAATTACATATTAGTTACGCGTCTGTTCAACTGGTAGCTTCGAGTTTTAGTGAATTTTTATGTGTTTTATCCTGCATTTAAATAATAGATACTTCCTTTTCTTTTGATAAAATAAAAAAAAATATTTTCACCTCTTTGCAGGGAACTCAAACATTCAAATAGTTTTTCTCACATAAAGTGAACCAAAGGTGATGATAGTTACACCGCAACTTCTTTACTACTGGACAAACTCGACATTGGTATACAGGCGAAGCCACGTTATCCACTTTGGGTGTGCACCCGTAATATTTGGTTATCATGTAGTTTTCGTGTAAATAAACAGAACAAATCTGTTAGAGCTGAGCAAGTGGAAAAGTAGTGCTGTGCAACCATACCGAACCCGGGTTTAAATCCGCCTAGTAATTTAATATTTTGGATTTGCTCCGCGCTGGTATAATGGATACTTCTTAAAACCAAAAATGATTACATAATCACCGAGTTTATCGGTAAGACCGGGTTTTAAATATTAACTAGATCTTGACCCGTGCGACCGCACGGGTATTAATTTTCAGTTTTAGTTTTTATTTATTTATACTAAATAGTATATTTATAATATTTGATCATTTTATATTGACTAAGCTAGGGATGAGTATTTAGGTATCCACTCGAATTCGGTTAAAATCTATTCGGGTTTGAGATTTTTGAGTTTAAAAACTCTAGCTCTATTCGGGTATTTATAAGCTTTGGTTCCGATTTGATTTGGATCTTTGCGGGTTTGATAACCCGTTTAAACTATTTTTAATTTTTTTTTAAATTTATATATATTTAAATATCGTTAAATCTAAAAAAATATATAACATGTAAATTTGAGTAATGTAAGCTAAAGTACGTAAATTAAAAATTAAAATAGGTTTAACTTGAATATTTGGATGAAGAATAAATATATATTTTAATTTTTTTTGGTGTTTTGATTATTGTTTATATACTTTAGATGTTTACTTTCACTACAAGAAAACAAATAATTAACGAGGGCCATTTTCCTCGTTAATTCCTCGTAAAAGGAGGTTTACGAGGAATTAACGAGGAAAAGCCTTTCGTCGTTTTTCGTCCGTCGTAAAAAAGGATTCGTCGCCATTTCCTCGTAGAATAGCGAGGTTTCGGTTTCCTCGTAAAGACGAAGTTAATATTTCGTCGTAAGTTCCTCGCCCCCTTTCCTTGTAAATCACTCGCTTAATTTCCTCGTACAAACCACGTGAACCACGCGTCGTTACTTACACGTAAGATCCTTGAAATCATATCCTCGTAAATTCGATGTAATATCCTTGAAAGGATTTCCTCGTAAAATCGATGTAGAATCGTTGAAAGGTTTTCCTCGTAAAAACCTCGAAAGCCTTTCCTCGTAAAGACCTCGAAAGACTTTCCTCGTAAAAACCTCGAAAGCATTTCTTCGTAAATTTCTCGGAAATATTTTCGTCGTAAATAACTCGTAGACTTCCATTTTTCGAATTAATAAAATATTATTTGATAAATATAATAATTATTAATTTAACAAAATAAAAATATTTAAATATTGGATTTATAAATAAATTTTAAATAAAATTCACAAGCAAGAAAATATTTTATATATAATTAAGTTTTGGATTTTATAATACATAAACCGAAAAAAAACTAAAAAAACTAAGGCTCGTTCATCGCCTCGTAGAATTCCTCGCTCCTCCTCGTAACATCCTCCTCGTTATGTGTGCCCGATGACTCGCCTGGAATGGGATTTTGTTGTTTCATGTTCCTCAACAAAGCTTCCCATTCCGGATTTGTGGACGCTATAACGTCGATGAAGGCTTCGAGTCCACTCACACGGCTTTTGGTCGCGCCCAGCTCGGAACGCAACTGAGTGACTTCTTCGGTCTGTCTCTGAGCATAAGATGATGTCGCTCTCGGGACATCATTGACGGAACCGATCCCCAACGTACGTCCCTTTTTCTTAGGGACAACCTTAAAAACAAAAAAATTATATTTGTTAGTTAAATTTAAAAGGGAAATTTAATCAATTAATAATTAAAAAGATATAATGTTAAAAAATTTACCTCCTCGTAAATCTTATCCACTTCAGTTGTGGATAAGGTAACTGGTAATCCGTCGCCGGACTGCTGGGTCAGCTGAGTCTGGCGCTCCTCAACCCGAGCAATTACGTTGTTGTAGATTTGCTCGGACTTGCCATCTAAAAACTGGCCCGCCTTGTTTTTGTGGGTCCGCTCGTAAAGTTCCGGAAGAGTCGGGAGACGTCCCAACTCTTTGGCCTAAAAACATTTAAGAAAATTGTTAGAAATATATTTAATTATATTAAAAATAATAATTAAATATTTAATTACGTACCATTTTCAAACGGACACCGGCATGTGGTTTTTGGCCCGTAGAGTGTAGCATCGGGCCGTTACCGTGCTCGTCTACCGTGTTACGGGCGGCAGCACAAATGTTTGCGATCCTAATGGAGTTAGGATCCTTCCAGTAACGGATGAGGCCGTCCCAAACATCCGTGGTAAGCTCAGCGGGTTTGCCACGGGTGTACCCCTTGACGATCCAGGCACCCTTCCAGTTGCAAACCGTGTCCGACAAGCGAACTTGCGCCTTTTCGTAAAACGCCTTCCTCACTCTCTCACTGACCCCGATGGACCAATGATACTTTTGCTGCAAAAAAAATTAATAATTAGTTAATAAAAAAAATAATTAATTAATAGAATTACTTACAGCGTAAATCTTGAACCACGTCTTTCGGATGTAGATCGGCGTCAATTTCCAGTTTGGATGCGCCATGGAGAAGTAACCTTTAATCGTCTCGGTTACATCTGTCGCAAGGGAATTGTCAACCCCAAACCTGGAAAAAAATGAAAATTTAAATTATTTAATGAAGTTATAAATTAAAATAATTATTTAAAAAATACACTTACCATAAAGTCCCGTCGGGTCTGTCGGGGTCTATGATTGGTAAACCAGCTCTGCCTGGCATACCAAGAATATCCTCGACAGTGTACTGCGAGAAGGGAACAGTAGGTGGCACCATGAGATCGGGATGAACAGCGGCGGGGATCTCAGGAGGAGCCATCGGAGGAGGCACCGGAGGAGCCATCGGCTGAGCCATCGGCTGAGCCATCGGCTGAGCCATCGGCTGAGGCTGAGCCATCGGAGGAGGAATCGGAGGGAAGAAATGCTGAGTCTCGGGAACAGACTCCTGATCCGAAGAACCTGAACCGCCGGCACCTGAAGAAGAACCTGGCGGGTCTAACTGACTACCAGGCTCACCGAATATCTCCCTGTAGTGAGCAGTAAGCATGCGCTGGCGAACCTGCAAAAATATATTTTTTTGAGATTATGATCATCAATAATTAAAAAGCTATCATCAATAATTTAAAAATCTATCTAACAAACATAAAATCCGTAAACCTATCTAAATTCTCTAAACTAACCACCTAAATTAACCACCTATCTAAATTGTCTAAACTAATAAAGGGGGCGAGGAAATTACCATTTTCGGAGGAGAGAGGAATGGGAAAGGAGTTAGAGACGAAATGGGGAGGAAGTGGAGAGGAAGTTGGGAGGAATGGACAGTGTGAGGTTTGTGAGGTTGTATATATAAGTTACGGAGGTCTCGCAATTTCCTCGTAAGTTTACGAGGAATTAAAGAGGCCCGTGTTCCTCTTTCTCGTAAAAACCTCGTAAGATTACGAGGAAATTGCGAGGCCCGTCCCAAACTAAACGATAAATTAGCGAGGCCCGTCTTTTTGTTACTCGTAAAACCCTCGTAACATTACGAGGAAATTGCGAGGCCCGTCCCAAATAAAACGATGAAATTTCGAGGCCCGTCTTTCTGTTCCTCGTAAATGCTTCGTAAGTTACGAGTTATTAACGAGGTTATTTTCTAAACCTCTAAACTCTAAACCCCAAACCTTAAACCCCATCTTTCTTATATTCTACTTCATATATTCATAACATATCAAAACTCAAAATTTATAACCACAATTCTTTAACTTCTAATATCAATCTCTTCTTCCTAATTTAAACTTATACAAAATCAAATTATTTATTTAAATATAATCATTTGAAGATTTGAAAATATAATCATTTGAAGATTTGAAAATATAATCTTTTGAAGATTTAAAAATATAATCTTTTGAAGATTTAAAAATATAATCTTTTGAAAATTATAAAATTATTAATGGGGTTTGGAGTTTTGGATTTAGACAAAATAGATAAGAAAGATGGGGTTTGGGGTTTAGGGTTTAGGGGTTTAGACAACATATCTCGTTAAAACCTCGTAAACCTACGAGGAAATAACGAGGAAAAAAAAAAAAAAAGAAAGCCTCGTTAATTCCACGTAAGCTTACGAGGGCGTTACGACGATTTGTGCTTACGTGGAATTAACGAGGCCCGTGTATTTCTTTTTTTCTACTTTCCTCGTTATTTCGTCGTAAATTACGAGGAATTACCGAGGTTTTCTTTCTAAACCTCTAAAATCAAAAACCCCAAACCACAAACACCATCTTTCCTATCTTCTACTCTTCATATTCCAATCCCAAACCTCAATCATTTATTTTTCATTCAAAACCTCAAACTCAATATTCTTAACATTTCAAACCTCAAAATTTATAATCACAATTCTTTAAATTCTAATATCAATCTCTTCTTCCTAATTTAAACTTATACAAAATCAAATTATTTATTTAAATATAATCATTTGAAGATTTGAAAATATAATCATTTGAAGATTTGAAAATATAATATTTTGAAGATTTAAAAATATAATCTTCTGAAGATTTGAAAATATAATCATTTGAAGATTTGAAAATATAATCTTTTGAAGATTTAAAAATATAATCTTTGAAAATTATAAAATTATTAATGGGGTTTGGAGTTTGGGATTTAGACAAAAGAGATAAGAAAGATGGGGTTTGGGGTTTAGGGTTTAGGGGTTTAGACAACATATCTCGTTAAAACCTCGTAAACCTACGAGGAAATAACGAGGAAAAAAAAAAAAAAAGAAAGCCTCGTTAATTCCACGTAAGCTTACGAGGGCGTTACGACGATTTGTGCTTACGTGGAATTAACGAGGCCCGTGTATTTCTTTTTTTCTACTTTCCTCGTTATTTCGTCGTAAATTACGAGGAATTAACGAGGTTTTCTTTCTAAACCTCTAAAATCAAAAACCCCAAACCACAAACACCATCTTTCCTATCTTCTACTCTTCATATTCCAATCCCAAACCTCAATCATTTATTTTTCATTCAAAACCTCAAACTCAATATTTTTTTTATAATCGAATCACATGCATTAAGTCTGAAAATCAATCATATTAAAACACAAATACATCAATCAGATACATTTTCGTCATCACTAGAAACATCATCATTTTCATTAAACTCGTCTTCAACAGCTTCATCTGTGCCATCGTCGGTAAGATCTTCATACTCATGATTATGCGGATCAATGAGAAGAATGTCATCAATTTGTTGTTCAGGTTCCTCGACTTCATTTATCTGTTCTTCTTGCAATGGTGGTTCTTCTCCACTTATGATTCGTCCTCGAGGTGTAACTTTGATCACGGATAACCAATTTATTCCCGATTCTCTCATCCGAGGGTATGGAAGGTAGCTAACTTGATCTGCTTGTGAAGCTAAGATGAAAGGCTCGAATTTGTTGTACCTGAAAATAAAGAAAACATAGAAATAAGCTTATTCTACTCATGTATGCCAAATAAAGAATTTGTTGTACCTTCTTCCACCATTGACATCAACTACACCGAATTTGTTAAACCGAACACCTCTGTTGACGACGGGGTCGAACCACTCACATTTGAAGAGGACGCATTTCAGCTTCAATATCCCTGGAAATTCCACTTCGATAATCTCTGTCAAGATACCGTAGAAATCGGTTTCCCCTTTCACACATATTCCATAGTTACTGGTTGCCCGCTGTCTACCATACTCATATGTGTGAAAAGTATAGCCTCGTGTGAAATACATCTGTGAAGTGGTGACCTTTACATGTGGAGATTGAATTACTTCATGTAACCACTTAGGATAATCTGCATCGTCGTCAAAATCAACCTGCAAAAACAAAGTGAACGTTAAAATACAAATCATTTATGAATAAAGAGTTTGAGTTAATACCTGACTCTTCAACCATTTTATAAAGTGTTGATCTTTCCTTTTGTCTACGTCAGTTGTGGATATACCAGGGAATGTTTCTTCGACTTGTGAAACAAATAGGCTGTAAAATCACTTTTTATATTAATTAATATTTGGCAATTATATATATGTGTTAATTTATATATACGTGTCCATTTATGTTACCTTTCAAAATAACGAATCAATGGATCCTCACAATTAAGTAGAATATAGGTGTGTGCACTATGAGCGTCTTCTTCACTCGACCACCAAACCTCTTTTGATTTTCCACCCAGTCGCCCAATCTGGCTAAAGATGTCTGGAACACCAGCAACTGCGTATGTTGGCGCGACACCACCATCATCATATCTCCTTGGAGCTCTTTTCCGAGTACGTACTTTTGACGCAAAGTAGTACGATGTGAAGTGAGAAGTTTCTTCCGTCAAACTTCCAGCAATTATAGAACCTTCAACCTTTGCAAGGTTCTTTGCTTTTCCCTTCAAATATTTCATGGCTCGCTCATACTGATACATCCATCCGTAATGTACAGGTCCACGAAGCAATGCCTCATATGGAAGGTGGACAGCTAGATGCTCCATTACGTCAAAAAACCCAGGAGGAAATATCTTCTCCAAGTTGCACAATAAGATGGGAATGTTCTCTTGAAGCTGTTCCACGACTTCTACTTTAAGGGTGCGGGTGCTCAGATCCCTGAAAAATGCTCCAATGCCTTGTATATTCCAAAAACAATTATACACATATTAGTCATATATATTTCAAACTAAATCATTATATATAAAATAACTGCAATAATAAATATAGTACCTGCAAGTGCTTCATGTACGTTTGTAGGAAGTAGCTCCGCAAAAGCAAAGGGAAGTAGTCGTTGCATAAAGACATGACAGTCATGACTCTTCATCCCAGAGAATTTTTGACCCTTTTCAACGCATCTAGACAGATTTGAAACATACCCATCGGGGAATTTCACTTCTGATGCTACCCAGTTGAACAACACCGACTTTTTTTCTGAAGACAATCTGAATATCGGAACAGGAACTTGCCCATTGCTGTTTATATGTAACTCGCTTCTTGAGCAAATATCCGGCAAGTCTAACCTTGATTTTATGTTGTCTTTTTGTCTTCCCCGGGACATTCAATATTGTATTCATGATGTTCTCAAAGAAATTCTTCTCTATATGCATCACATCGAGGTTGTGGCGCAGAAGAAGATCCTTCCAATATGGCAACTCCCAAAATATACTCTTCTTGTGCCAGTTGTGATGAACACCGTAAGAATCAGGCATATTAGGGGGAACATGCCAATTACCACCACGAGGAACTGTTTCCAAAACTCCATAGTAATCGAGTTGCTTTTCAGTTTCTTCTCCAGTTAAATATGGAGGAGGAGTGTCTCTCACAACCCTTTTGTGCCTAAACAATGTCTTGTTTCTTCGGTACGGATGGCCAATGGGAAGAAATCTACGATGACAATCGAACCAACTTGTCTTCCTCCCATTCTTCAGTTGAAACGCATCTGTCGCTCCATTACAATATGGACAAGCTAATCTCCCATGTGTAGTCCATCCCGACAACATCCCATAGGCAGGAAAGTCACTTATGGTCCACAAAAGCATCGCTCGCATCGTGAAATTCGTCTTCGTTGAGCAGTCATACGTCCTCTCCCCTGTTGACCACAAATCCTTCAACTCTTTTATCAGTGGTTGCAGGAAAACATCCAGCGACCTTTTAGGATGTTTCGGACCAGGTATTAATATGGTCAAGAATAGCAACTCCCGTTGCATGCACATCTCCGGTGGCAGGTTGTATGGCGTAAGAAAGACTGGCCACAATGAATATTGTCTCCCTGACATTCCGAATGGACTAAATCCATCTGTGCATAATCCGAGATACACATTCCGGATATTGCTAGCGAATTCCGGATATACTTTGTTAAAATGTTTCCAGGCTCTTGCATCTGATGGATGTGTCATCTCACCATCCGTCTGAGTATGCTCGGCATGCCATCTCATCTTTCCAGCAGTCTGCTCTGATTGGTACAATCTTTTCAATCTGTCTGTAATTGGTAGGTACCACATCCTTTGGTACGGTACCCTATTACGTCCCCGTCCTTGCGGCTTGAATCGTGGCTTCTTGCAGAATCGACATTCTTCTAACTTCTCATCATTTCCCCAGTAGATCATGCAGTTGTCGATGCAAACATCTATCATCTCCGAAGGCAACCCAAGACTATACACCAGTTTCTGAATCTCATAATAAGAATCAGCAGACACATTGTCTTCCGGCAAATACTCTTTGAACAAGTCTGCCCATTCATTCATGCAACTTTCAGGTAGATTGTGATCAGTTTTAATATTCATCATTCTAGCAGCCAACGACAATTTAGAGAGACCTTCTCTACAACCACTGTAAAGTGGTTGATTCGCCGCATTTAACATTTCATAAAACTTTTTTGCATCTATGTTAGGTTCTTCATCTTCATCATGAGCTACAAATGCATCAGTTACCATATCATGAACCCTATCAAAATCTACCATCTGCTCCTCCTGATGGTAACTAGGTTCATTATGCAAATGAAGAGCAACCGGTTTCTTCCTGAAAATTGCTATTACTACTACTAGCTTCATTCTGATCATAATTATTATAACCTTCTCCATGTTGAAACCAGATATAGTAATTTGGCGTGAAACCTCTATTTATTAAATGCTTCCAAACATTTTCACGATTTGCCAATTCGAATTGTTGCATTTCCGACATGGACAGAACATCTTACCGCTTTCTAGGGCGAGCGGTGTGGAATCTGCTTGATGCATAAATGTCTCCAGTCCCGCAATGTATTCTTTCGTCACTCTCCCGTTAGCATCTCTATGCATATACATCCACCTCCGCAACTCGTAGACATTCCCAGAGCCTGACATTTTTTTCCTTTCACGTTTTTCTTTTTTTTCTTGTTGGTGTGTTTAAAATGATGTTGAAACTTCCATATTTTATAGAAAATTTTCGAATCTGGTAGTTGAAGTTTTGCGATGAATTTGCGAGGAAAGGTAGGTAGCAAAAAAAAACGTGCTTTAAAATTCTTCGTTAAGTTCACGTATATCATTTCCTCGTAAAGGTGACGTAAATTACGTTGATTTAACGAGGAAATTATATTTCCAGTTTTCCTCGTAAAGATAATGCAAGCTTTACGTGGTTTTTACGAGGAAAATGTATTTCCTCGTAAAGACCACGTAAAGTTACGTGGGCTTTACGACGAAATGTTATCTTTCGTTAGTTTACGAGAAAATAACGAGGTTTATTTCTTTCGTTGTAAATTCCTCGTAAGTTCCTCGTACATTTACGAGGATTATATTTCCTCGTTAACTTTCCTCGCCAAAATGCTGTTTTCTTGTAGTGTGTT
>NC_079514.1:51165698-51167626 GCF_000801105.2 Raphanus sativus | reverse complement strand
TATGGCTACTCCCTTGGCTAGTAATGCCTTTCTATCTTGTATGTCCTCCTTGAATGGAATTTGAACTCTTATAATTAATGAAGTTTGGTTTGATCAAAAAAAAATGCTAAGAACTTTTTTTGCCCTACCAATAATCTACAACATTAGAAAAGTCCTTAAACTTTGTCTTTAGCTTAAAAATATTACTAAAATATGCTAAGGACATTTTATTTGTCCCACCAATAATGTTGCTCTATGTGACAGTTTCTTGAAATAGTCCTTTAAAAAAAAAATATACTATAGATGAGAGAGAAAGAAGAAATGCTGAAGAATGCTTATTCCTAAAGAAATTCTGACCAAATGCGAAGAAATCATCTCTACAGCAGTCTTTCATCTATTAGTGCAATTATTTAAAAAAAATAAAACTAAATACAAATCATTTGTTTTGAAATACTAATATAAATATATAAGATGAGAGATTAAACCAATGTAAAAAGTAAATCACTGAAACGAAAGAGAGAGAAAGAGAGAGAGACATGGGATCAGCGTTTGGTCGGCAAAGAGAGAGAGAGAATCTTAATAATATAAATTTAAACTGTGCAAATTTATAGCAAAACATTTTTACGAAATTGAAAGTAAATTTCCAAAAGTTTCAATATTATTGATACAAAATACCGCTTTTATTCATCTTATTTTACAATTTTCCACGAAATCTTACAAAATGCTGATATAATAATTAACATATTTGAAAGGTATATTATTTTATTGCATATTACTTTATAGATTTGTTTCACATATAACATTTTGCTACTAAAATTTAAGAAAAAAAATAAAACATTTTCTTACTACAAATCCAAATCCGTAAAGTATTATCGTCTATCCAAACATCAGTTTATGTCGACCTATTTTGCGTATTATCTTATATACAAATCTTTATAAAAAGATTGAAATGAAATCTAAAAGAGGAGAAGTGAATAGAAGAAAAATTAACGAACCTTTTCCATTGAACTAGTCAACTGAGCGGATACTTGTTTCCAAAGTTCGGTGGGGGTTTTATCCAAGATCTTTTTCATATCCAAGACGAAATGAGGTCTCCATTTCCACAAATCCATCCATATTGATGATAAAAGAATTGTCTTCACCGCTTCTTCAGTGGACAAATTTGAAAGGATCTTTCGTAATAGATCGTCTGGGAGTTCGTTGATACAATCGTCGTCCACGATAGGATGTTTTAGCTTTTTGATTTTTGCATCAGGTGACGATGCTGACGATGATGATGAGTGTCTCTTCATGGCTTTTGAATCAAAAAAATGAGAGAAAAACTAAAGCAAGCGAAACTTAACGTTGAGACAATGGGAGATATTAAAAATGAAAATGGGGCTTAAGAAGGAATCAATGTTTAGTCATGTAAGTAATTTTATTTATTTTTGATGTAAGCTTTAGAGGCAGTTTCCAGCGACCAGACGAGCTGAAGGAGGAATGTGATGAATTTGCATCTTTCGATAAAATCCTAAAATGTGTTCTTTAAGGAGAAGAATCGTTTTTATATAGGGAAATCGGCCAAAAAAACACTGAACTTTTCAGGAATTGTCAAAAAAAATCTGGACATATGGACTGGTCAAACAAAACACAAACTTTTTATTGACTTTATAATTAATTAACAATGTTTTGTTGACTTGCCAATTTAGCACGCCGTCAGCAAATTTAACAGGAAAAAATACATCGTTAAATGTTGGTGTTAAGTGAAACAACGTCGTTTTGAAATGAAATGAAACGACGTCGTTTTACATGATTTGAAAATAAAATCAAGTCGACCACTGGGTTCGAACCCGGGTTATTTGCATCAATTGACAAGGTACTTTACCACCGGGTTATTTGCATCAATTGACAATCAATGAAGTTACTAACACATGTAATTATATTTGGTACTGATTGAATACAAAAAAATT
>NC_079514.1:51138729-51165598 GCF_000801105.2 Raphanus sativus | reverse complement strand
TATTGGAGTTATTCCCCTTGAAAAACCTCTATTGCACAACCTCTCTTTGTAGCTTATCACAGTTGAGAACACCCACATTCAAGAATTTTCAAATGGGTTTCTAAAAGAAAAACAAAATATTAATATTTTATGGTAATTTAGTTAAACCACAATATTTAACTAATATAAAAATACAAATGGCTAATGGGTATCTTATGAGTAGTTTCTATAAAACATTCTTCCTTTTTCTGATTTTGTTAATCATTTGAAATCTCTAAAAAGCTCTACTGGAGGTACTGTACGCGTGGTTCATGCTTAAGAAAAACAAATATCAAAACAATTAAGATCAATATTTTTAAAATGTCTTTGTTTTATTCTTTGATTGTCTTGTAAATATACATGAATACAAGGTTGCCGGTTTTTCTTTTATTAAGTCACAATCAGATGGTAGCAACGAATATTTAGAAAACCATATTAATAGCTTATGGAGCCAAAAAAAAAAAAGGCTTATGGAGCCATGTTTGAAAAAAAAAGACAACATTTTGATCTGTAACTGCAGCTTATGTTCTCAAAGAGCAACACAAGACCCATGAAGAAGAACTTAGCAGTCGTATATCCAGCTTACCATCGGCCAGACAGAGGAGCTCCATAACTGTCCACACTGATGCAGCTTGGAAGGAAACGACTAATAAGGCGGGACTTGGCTGGATTTTCTCAGATACTTCGGGCAGGATCATCTCATCGGACAGCAAAGCGGAATCGTCTGTAACTTCAGCGCTCATGGCGGAAGGCTTAGCAGTTCGAGAAGCTCTGTTTCAAGCCCGACAAAGAAAGATCTCCAGTTTAACAGTGTATTCAGACGCTCAGACTTTAGTCGGAGCTATCAACAACAGAAAATCTCCTAAAGAGCTGGTCGGAATCATCCACGATATTCTTGATTTGTCTCTTGAGTTCTCTGTAATATCTTTTATTTTCATTTCTCGTCAGAACAACCAAGCTGCCGATACACTTATTAAGAGTGCTCTGTTTGCTTCAGACCTTCCCCTTGTTTAAGTTTTTATTTTAAATTAATGAAATAACCGTTCAAAAAAAAAAAAAAAATGTTCTCTTTGGATATAAACACCCTTGACAAATACTCAAAAACCATTTGTCTCTCAAGAGTCGAGACATGTCAATAGAACGGAATTGTTTACATGGGCTAAACATATATGGGCCTTAAAACCTCCTTTTGCATTACAAGTTTTAATGGGCCTTTACAAACAGAGCCTGTTTGTGCTTTTGGAACGAAAATGAAAATGAGATAGGGCACAACCATAAGAGGGTACTTATAAGCAAAGAATCAATTAGGGTTTTTCTTTAGCGCAGTCGCAGCCGGACGAAGAACGTTCTCAGAGAAAGCAAACTCCGTTAACAAACGTCGGCATGGGGCGACTCCACTCTAAAGGGTTCGTCTTCTTGTTTCTTCCTCGTATCTGTTTGAATACTGGTTCTCTTACATTCTTCGTATCTGTTTTTTTGTGTTGTGTAGGAAGGGAATCTCAGCATCTGCTTTGCCGTACAAGCGTTCACCCCCGAGTTGGCTCAAGACAACCTCTCAGGATGTAAGATTCTTTCACCTAATCTCAGTTTTTGTTTTGCATTTCATACATTGAAAGTGTAAGAATACGATTAAACCTAGGTTTAGGACAAGCAATAGAATATTAGTATTATTATCTAAGATGTAATGTGTTTGCTTGTCTCTGTTCACTTGATCCTGTTTTTATGTGGAATGTGTTTACTATGATTGGTCTTTGACGTTTATTTGTTATGATGCTCTCCAATAGGTTGATGAGTCCATTTGCAAGTTTGCAAAGAAGGGTTTGACTCCATCTCAGATTGGTGTCATTCTTCGTGACTCTCACGGTATCCCTCAGGTGAAGAGTGTTACTGGAAACAAGATTTTGAGAATCTTGAAAGCTCATGGTAACTTTTCAATCTCTCGAGAGTTTTCTTTAGTTAAACATTCTAGGCAACTAAGAGTTGGTTGATATGTGAACTTTTGAAGGTCTTGCTCCTGAGATCCCTGAGGATCTTTACCACCTGATCAAGAAAGCTGTTGCCATCCGCAAGCATCTTGAGAGGAACAGGAAGGACAAGGACTCCAAGTTCAGGTTGATTCTTGTGGAGAGCAGAATCCACCGTCTTGCTCGTTACTACAAGAAGACCAAGAAGCTCCCTCCCGTCTGGAAGTAGTAAGTACTTTTTTTTACTGAAATAGTGCTCTTAGAACACATTTCAATGGTACTCATGTCTTTGTGTGTGTGTTTTTGCAGTGAATCTACTACCGCAAGCACTCTTGTCGCTTAAGGAATCATAGAGCTGGTTATAAAGTCTTTGAAACTACAATTTCTTTGCTGCATTGCAACTCCATTTCTATGTCAATGGATTTTGTATCTGTTTTTTAGTTCTTCTGATGAGTTACAGTTATAATACGATTTTGGATTAAAGAGAGTACTCTTGTTTATGTTATCCTTCAGTTTTGACTTTAAATCCGTGTTGAAGCCTCTAATCTTTATTTCGGTTGCACATTACTTTATTTTACTGGGCTAGAGCCCAATCAACCACATGTGAAGAACAAAATGGAATCCGAATATGCTTTGTTCTTGTGTAATCCTTCCTCAGTGGATATCAAAAAGTAGAGTGGGATCATGATGACAAATTGACAAAGCGATAAATGTAGTCAGGTTGAGGATATAGATAATTGGATATGTCAAGGTCGACAGCTCACCATTCCTTCAATATCTCCTTTTGATAAATATGGGCCCCCAATGTAGATTGATATACTACTGCTCTCTCTCTCTAGTTTTCCTCTGACATCTCTCTAGAAAGTTCACACCGTCGTTAATCAGTCTCCGGCCGGTAGTTCCGGCTCTCTTAGCCGCCGCCGGTCCGGTCATCGCCTTTCTTTGCCTCTGTTTTTTTCTTCTTTTTCTATTTTACGGCCATGCATCATAGTTTCCGGTGGTGGTCCGTCTTTGGTTTTCCGGAAAACGGTGGTGTATGCTCCGTTCTTCGCCGGCGGTTGACTCTGGGCCATACCGGTTCCGTCTTCGGTATTGGTCGCCGACTTCTGATTCCCACGGATGCGTTCGGGCTGAGAAGAGGGTGTTTCGTTATGGTGTTTGGTGGCTGGATTCGGAGGAGATTTCGGCGGCGCCGATGGATGCTCTCTGAAGTTCGAGCTCTTGGAGATTGACGCCAAAGCCTATACCTCTAATATTGTCGTTGGAGGTGGTTTCGGCGTCCTTTGGTCTTTTCCCGGTGATTACGGTGGTTCTCATGTCGTTTGGTTCAGCGTCGACCTCTGTTTGGGATGGAGTTGGTGGCTTGAAGCTCCGATGAAGGTGCGGTTGTGGCTCCGGCGGCGAGTTCGAGCCGTGTGAGAAGACGAAGCGCCAGCGTCCGATACGCGTCTTCTAGGCGGTTGTGGTTTCAACACGTGGAGGGGCGTGCTGCGGGGAAGCGGTGCGGTTGTTGGATCACGATTTTTCATTTGGGTTTAGAACGTTTGGTGTTTGTGGGCCTTTTGGTTGTTTAGTGTAGTTTGGGCCGGGTTTGGACTTTTGTAATACTGTACCTTTTCTGATAATATTTCAAATGGCAAAAAAAAAGATTGATATACTACTATTAAGAAGAACCAAACCTTTTTGATCTCTGTTATTATCATTCATGTCCACAAAAGTGGACTTACCAATGCTTGTGTCTGTTTATGTGGGTCATTCTTGTCTGTTAAAACAGAAAATTTGCTCAAAATTCAAGCGTTATAACAACAAAACACGATTGATCATGAAAGTTTTACATTGTCTTGTACTATCTTCTCTTCCAAAACTCAAAACCTATGTCGACCCGAATTACAAAAGAAAATAAAGAAAGTCTGCGCGTCTTGTTGCATTTTATTTTGAGATAATGAGATAATGTTGTGAATAGCTTTATAGAGAGAATGGTCTCATCTCTAAGTCTCTTAGAAGAGTGACTTAGCCGCATCAACAACAGCTTCAACAGTGATGCCAAACTCCTTGTAGAGCAAGGGAGCTGGTGCACTTGCTCCAAACGAGTTAATACCAATAGACTTCCCTTTCCCTCCAACAATCTTCCCCCAACCAAAAGTCGAAGCCGCTTCGATACTCACTCTAGCCGACACATCAGACGGCAAAACACTCTCCTTGTACTCATCCGTCTGCTCGTCAAACAGCTCCCAGCAGACAAACGACACAACTCTAACCGTCTTCCCTTCTTTCCTAAGCACCTCTCCAGCCTGTGCAGCAATCTCCAGCTCTGAACCGGTTCCAATCAAGATCACATCAGGTTTGTTCCCCGAGGAGTTGTCAGAGATTGTGTATCCTCCCTTCTCAACTCCCTCGATGGACGTCCCTGGAAGCTGAGGAAGCTTCTGTCTAGACAAGGCCAAGATAGACGGCGTCTTGCGCTTGGTGACAGCGATCTTGTACGCACCGGCCGTCTCGTTTCCATCAGCGGGACGGAACATGAGAGTGTTGGGCATGGCACGGAAGCTAGCGATGTGCTCAATGGGCTGATGGGTTGGTCCATCTTCTCCAAGACCAATGGAGTCATGAGTCATCACGTAGATCACTCCAGCTTCGGACAAGGCTGAGATTCTCATCGCACCTCTCATGTAGTCAGTGAAGACAAAGAAGGTTGCGCAGTAAGGGATGAGTCCAGGGCTGTGAAGGGCAATGCCGTTGCAGATGGCTCCCATTCCGTGCTCCCTGACACCGAACCTAAGGTTTCTCTCTTCGGGTGTTGCCTTTTGGAAGTCACCAAAGGCTTTGAGCAGTGTCATGTTGGAAGATGCAAGGTCAGCACTTCCACCGAGGAAACCGGGTACAACTTTGGCTATGGCGTTAAGACATTGCTGTGACAGGTTTCTAGTGGCGTCCCCTGGAGACTCAGGTGTGTATGTCTATTAAAAAAGACAAAATGTTGTTAAAATCACATATCTAGAATACCAAATGGATTGTAAAATCCACTTACTGGTAGTGCCTTCTCCCAGCCAGCAGGTAGTTCACCAGTGATGATAGATTTCAACTCTGCAGCTTCCTCTGGGTACTTCTTTTCATATGCTGCAAAATTTGCATTCCAGTCAGATTCAAGAGCTTTGCCTTCAGGCGTGTGACGGCTCCAGTGGCTATAAAGCAAAGAGAGAGAGAGAGTCATTAGAGCAAAGTCCATAGCACAAAAATTAAACAGATAGCTTTTGTTTATATTACTTTACCTTTTAACATCATCAGGTACTTGGAATGGCTCATAAGGCCATCCAAGGTTGTTTCTGGTAGCCTCAACTTCCTTCTCACCAAGTGCAGCTCCATGGACACTGTATGAGTTAGCCTTGTTTGGAGATCCATAACCAATTGTAGTAGTAACCTGATACAAGCAAGATGGTACAATCAACACCAAGGGAGTGTTTGATGGCTACTTTTGTATAGATTCATACCTTAATCAAAGTGGGCTTGTCTGTAACAGTTTTAGCTTCCTTAATAGCAGCACGGATCTCGTCATACCCAGTGTTACCATTCTTCACCCAGATCACATGCCATCCAAGAGCTTCGAAACGCTGGTCAACGTTCTCAGTAAAGGCAATCTCAGTGTCTCCATCAATGGAGATGTGATTGTCGTCGTAGAAAGCAATGAGCTTTCCAAGCCCCCAGTGACCAGCTAGAGAGGCAGCTTCATTTGAAATACCTTCCATCTGACAACCATCTCCAAGGATCACATATCTAACACAAATCAAATACAAAAACATCAGAGCATTGAATTAAACCAAAGAATGATAATAACAAAAAGCCAAATGTTACGTGTAGTGGTCGACAACTTCAGCATCAGGTTTGTTGAACCTAGCAGCTAAATGCTTCTCAGCAAGAGCTAAACCAACAGCATTCGCAATCCCTTGTCCAAGAGGACCTACATAGCAACCAAAACATAGAGACCCAATCAAAAAGCTTATTCATTTCACAGAACCCACAAACCAAAGAGAAAGAAAAAGTGTCAAACCAGTGGTGACTTCAATCCCAGGAGTCTCGAAATTCTCAGGATGTCCAGGTGTCTTGCTTCCCCATTGTCGGAAACTCTTCAAATCCTCCTCCTATTAAATACAAAGTCCAACACTTTATCAATAAAAGTCAACTCCTTTATCAGTAAAAAGTCAACTCCTTTTTATAAGTTTAACATAAAAAAGAAAAAAAGGATTGGATCTTTAAGATGATGACTGACCAAAACGCTGTCGTATCCGGCGAGATGAAGCAAGGCGTAGAGCAACATACAACCATGACCAGCGGAGAGAACGAACCGGTCACGGTTAAACCAGTAAGGGTTTTTGGGGTTATACCTCATGACCTCATCGTAGAGAATGTGAGCCATGGGGGCACATCCCATGGGAAGACCAGGGTGACCCGACTTGGCCTTCTCCACCGCATCGATCGCCAAGAACCTTATCGAGTTCACCGATTTGTCCACGATCGACGAATTGGTGCTCGTCTCGAGCGTCTCGACGGCCGCGGCGCGGACGAGGAGGGGGCGGGGGAGAGGGAGAGATCGGAGTTTGGTCATCGAGGCGGCGTTGCGGCGGCGAGAAGAGGCGCAGCGTGAGGAGAGAGATGATGGTACTAAGGAGACGCGTTGGTCGGAGCCATGGTGAGAGATGGCGCGAACGAGGAGGGCCTGTGAGAGAGCGAGTGAGGAAGTTGAAGCCATGGTTGAAGGGAAGAGAGGAAGGTGGATGGTGAAGAAAGGAGCAGACTTTAGTTTTAAGAGTGAGAGAGGATATTTTTTCAGCCAATCATATAATATTTCGACATCTCTTCGTGTTCGGTAAGGGACGAGTAGGATCAGATCTGACCGTTGAGTGTAATGGAAGGGTGTAATCGTGGCCGTTGATTGAGGCTAAGAGTTTAGTGATCCTCTATGCCTTCCTCAATATTTTTGTTTCCTCTTTGGATATTCCGCCTTGATAGAATATTTATTTTTTCCTTTTCTAACTAACAAAATAAAGTGAAAAAAAAAAAGAAAATACCAAAAGACAAGAAGAGATATATTTGTTGTGATTAGTGGTATATAGTTGAGTAAAATATAATTAAGTGAATAAGAAAACGATATATTAATATAGAATTATAGAACTATATGAATTTCTCTTTCTTTGTTATTCAAATGATGACATTTTTAAAGTATACTTTAGTTTCACCAACTTTTGTTTATCTAAAGATAGCAATACAACCATTAAACCCATTGTTTCTCCATATCTACCAAGCCTGGTTAAGATTCTGTAATTCGATTGGAAAAGTTGTATTAAAAAGCCCGGTTCAAAATGTATGGTTAAGGCGCAAAATAAAATTATGGGCTTTAAGTGGGCTTAACGAACTCGTCCTCTTTACTCGCACGGATCAGTCCCAAGTCTTAACGGCCGCCTAATTCCCAGTCCCCGAGAGAGAATATCGTCGGCGAACCTATTCACCTCCGGCGAGAGCAATGGCAGCCACAGAAGAGCAAATCCCGCCGGCAAAAATCGAAACCGAGGCAGATGCGGTGAAAGTAGAAGAGGAAGAACAAGAAGAAGACGACGAGCATGATTCGAAGGAGAGAGTACTACAACGATACTTCTTACAAGAATGGAATCTCGTCAAATCCCTTCTCGACGGTATCGTCTCGAACGGCCGCGTCGTCGTTCCTTCCTCCGTTCAGAAGATCCAATCAATCGTAAGCTTCTCAACACTGATCCAATCAATCGAATCATAATTGATTCCTCTTCTGAATTGTAGATGGATAAGTACCAGGAGCAAGGTCAACTAGTGGAGCCTTACTTAGAGACCATAGTCTCACCACTAATGCTAATCATCCACACGAAAGCGGCTGAGCTAGATACGAGATCCGACGAGATTCTCGAAATAATCAAGCCTATATGCATCATTATCTACACTCTAGTCACTGTGTGCGGTTACAAGTCAGTTATAAAGTTCTTTCCGCATCAAGTATCCGATCTTGAACTCGCTGTGTTGCTTCTCGAGAAGTGCCACACCACGGCGTCTGTTTCTTCGTTGAGGCAAGAGAGCACTGGGGAGATGGAGGCGAAATGTGTGACTCTCTTGTGGCTTTCGATCCTCGTGCTGGTGCCGTTTGATATCTCTTCTGTTGATACGAGTATTGCGGGGGATGAGAGCTTTGGTGTGGGGGATATTGCTCCTTTGGTGTTGAAGATTTTGGGGTTTTGTAAGGATTATCTTTGCAGCTCTGGACCGATGAGGAGGATATCGGGTTTGTTGCTCTCTAAGCTTTTGACGCGTCCGGATATGGGGAAGGCGTTCGCAAGGTATGAATGATTGAGTTCACCAATAAGAATTGCTCAGCGTGAATGGTGAAATGATATTTCTTTGTTGTATTGTGTGGCGTTTCCGTTTCAGTTTTGTTGAGTGGACTGATGAAGTTTTATCTTCTAAAGAAGATAGTGTGGTGAACCACTTTCGCTTGCTTGGTGTGATGGAGGCTCTGGCTGCCATTTTTAAGGTTTCTTTTTTTTTTTCTTTTTTTAACTTGGAGTTGCTCACTTTGCTTTCAGTAATGAATCCATACTGAACACACTAGACACTAATGTATGTTTTTTTATATGTTTTTATATGTTATTTTTTTATCTTGTAGGAGCTATTGCTGGTTTTTATTATAGAAATGTTTTTTTTTCTTTTGATAATATGATAACTTAAATTTTCGTTTATTTACATCTGAATCTTATGTCTACTACCATTGGCAGACTGCTAGCCGGAAAGTGTTGCTGGATGTGCTTCCTACTGTTTTGAATAAGGTGACCGTGCTAAGCAAATCAAATACAGCAACTAGAAGTCCTCTGCTTCGCAAGTATTTGATCAAGCTAACTCAGAGGATAGGGCTAGTTTGTCTTCCTCATCGCTTACCTTCCTGGCGCTATGTGGTACATACCTTTTAGCATGTATAATAGAAGGACAAATAGCAACTTCCTCTTCATGGGTTTTAATAGATTTTCTGGTTTATGTCGTAATTGACATAATGTTATTCTAAGTTAGTCATATGAAACATGTTTATTAAATTACCATGCAGGCTCGAACTGCCTCCCTTTCTGAAAATATATCTACGGGTCCGACCCAGAGATTGGCCCCTGGTCATGCTGGTGCTGCCGTCTCACAACCAGAAAGTCCGGATGACCAAGAGGATGAAGATATGGATGTTCCTGAAATCTTAGAAGAGATAATTGAAATGCTACTCTCTGGTCTGAGAGACACGGTATGTGTTTGTGGGTTAAATATTACTGTTATGCTGATTGCTGATAACTAGAGGCAGTATCTCAACTTATACAACTAGATGACCACATGATAATTTGACTGCTATAAATATCTGTACGCCACATAAACCTGTGGTGTTCCTGACTTTATATCTTCTGCAAGTATTTGCAAGCGTTTCCCTTACTAAAACTATTGTCTCCTAAACCGTGTAGGATACCGTGGTTCGTTGGTCTGCTGCAAAGGGTATAGGTCGTGTATCTTCACGGCTAACATCTGTTCTTTCCGAAGAGGTTCTGTCATCTGTATTGGAACTATTTTCACCAGGAGAGGTAATCATAATGGATATCTGGCAGCATGGCTTGCATGTGGTAGAATCCAATTGCAACAGCCATTATCTAGCTGACTATTATTGTGATTTTCATGATCTTCAGGGAGATGGTTCATGGCATGGGGGTTGTTTGGCTTTGGCTGAACTGGCTCGTAGAGGGTTACTGTTGCCTAGAAGTTTCCCACAAGTCGTCCCAATTATTGTGAAGGTCGTACTATATACAATGCACATGATTTACGTCTAATAATTAATGCATACAAAGCAATGGCAACACTCACGCCAATATGCAGAACCTCCATGGATTTACATCTAAAAATCATTTACAGGCACTCCATTATGATGTCCGTAGAGGTCCGCACAGTGTTGGATCACATGTGCGTGATGCAGCGGCTTATGTTTGCTGGGCATTTGGGCGTGCCTATTACCACAAAGATATGAAAAACGTGCTGGATCAGCTTGCTCCAGATTTATTGATTGTGGGTTCCTTTGATAGAGAGGTATTAATGACTCTTTTGACTATAATTTGTTTACCGTTTCCTGATTGGTTGAAGAATTGTGTTTTGTAGATCTCCTATACCGTCATTGCCTAAATTTTATTGTTTTGGTTTACCAGGTGAACTGCAGAAGGGCTGCTGCCGCTGCTTTCCAAGAGAATGTTGGAAGGCAAGGAAATTACCCTCATGGGATTGACATAGTGAACATAGCTGACTATTTTTCCCTTTCGTCTCGGGTGAACTCTTACCTTCAGGTTGCTGTTTCCATTGCTCAATATGAAGGGTATCTCTATCCTTTTGTGGATGAATTGCTATACAACAAGATCTGCCACTGGGTATGCTTTGTTTGATATTTTCCCAAATCGTTGTTCCATCAGTTGTATCTTCCATAATATGATCATTATTCAATCTTATGATTTCAGGACAAAAGCTTGAGAGAACTTGCTGCAAAAGCTCTTGCTGCTCTTGTTAAATATGAGCCTGAGTACTTCGTCAACTATGTGCTGGAGAAACTAATTCTTTGTACCCTTTCAACTGATTTGTGCATGCGCCATGGTGCCACATTGGCAGCTGGAGAGGTTGTGTTAGCTCTGCACCAATGTGGCTATGTCCTTTCTGCTGGTTGGTACCATCTCTTTTTCAGCTTTGAATTTTGTAGCATCTTTACATATGCAAATTCAAAGCATTTTTTAGTAATACAAGTTCGATGGGTTGTATCATAATCCCTTATAGCCTGAATGTTCCTGATGCACTTAATTTTTACAGACACCCATAAGCGTATTGCGGGCATTGTCCCTGCCATTGAGAAAGCACGCCTTTACCGTGGAAAAGGTGGAGAAATAATGCGACTGGCTGTCTCACGTTTTATCGAGTGTATCTCGTCATCGCATGTGACATTTTCTGAGAGAACCGAACGGATCCTGCTGGATACCCTCACTGTGAATCTAGGGCATCCCAATTCTCAGATACAGGTACCTATCTTTCTAATTATCATCAAGTTATTTATTTTTTTATCCTGTTAACATATTTCTTTAGTTGACAAGTTTCACTCATTTATTCAGAATGCAGCTGTCAGAGCTGTTCAACAGCTTGTGCAATCCTATCTAATTGGCAATGATAAGAAAGCTGCTGATTTAATATCAAAACACCTAAAACATCTAACGGACCCAAACGTAGCTGTTCGAAGAGGTTCTGCACTTGCACTAGGTGTTCTTCCACATGAACTATTGATTGCAAAATGGAACGATGTACTTTTGAAGCTCTGCAGTGCCTGTAAGATAGAGGTAAAGAAGACGACATGTTAATTTAGTAGTCAGTCCCCAAATCTTCAAAAACCAGTATGAATTTGTGACTTCGATGTATGATTTTTTTTTGTCTCCACGCAGGTGAATCCTGAAGATAGAGATGCTGAGGCACGCATGAATGCTGTAAAGGGACTCACATCCGTGTGTGAGACTCTTACTCAGCGAAGAGCTAGTGATCCTGAAAACGATGACCTATCACTTTTGATTCTTATCAAGACTGAAGTGATGGATACTTTACTCAAAGCTCTTGATGATTATTCAGTTGATAACAGAGGTGATGTAGGTTCTTGGGTTCGTGAAGCTGCAATCCATGGACTTGAGAAATGTACATACATTCTCTGTAAGAAAGTCGGAGATCATACCAATGATTCATCTTCGCTTTATGATTCAAATCTCGCAAACCGTTTGATTGGGGGTATTGTGAAACAAGGAGTGGAGAAAATGGATAAGTTGAGAGAAACAGCTGCTAAAGCTCTTCAAAGGATTCTGTATCACGAAACAGTAACCGTACCTTACATACCTTATAGAGAAAAACTTGAAGAAGTTATTCCCAACCAAG
This sequence comes from Raphanus sativus, assembly GCF_000801105.2. Lineage (NCBI taxonomy): Eukaryota > Viridiplantae > Streptophyta > Magnoliopsida > Brassicales > Brassicaceae > Raphanus > Raphanus sativus. The sequence continues at coordinate 51,153,638 of NC_079514.1, read as the reverse complement.
AAGGCCTACGATGGGCGGTAAGCAGAACCTGAAGCCTTTAGTTACTTCTTCGGTTTCAAAGGGTTTTATCTGACACAGTGACTTATTGTATATCTTTTTGTAGGTGCCGACTTTCTCCTTCCCACGTTTCGTTCAGCTATTAGGCTTACCTTGTTACAGCAAAGGGGTGATGTCTGGACTAATAATTTCGACTGGAGGATTGCAAAAATCACTTAAAGAGGCTTCATTCTCTGCACTGCTGCAGTACCTGGGGGAAGGTGAAGGAAATGAACAACGAGCAAAAGAGTCTGGTATGTGCGACGACATCCTCTGGATACTTCAAGAGTACAAGAAATGTGACCGAGTGATCGTGCCATGTCTGAAGGTACCCACACTACCTTATATATTATTAACCTCTAGCTTCTATGTGGTTCTGTCTTTAAAACTTCTTCTTTTTACACAGACGATTGAGGAGCTCTTGGATGAAAAGATGTTTCAGAATCAAGAGGTTGTTTTTTAGAGTTTCACGTCTTTGTGACTATATTGATCCTTAAACACGTTGAACAAAAAAGCTTATCTGTCATTTTATTGCAGGCTTATACGTTGAGTTTCTACAAGGGAGTCGTGGATTCGTTAGCCATCGAACTCAGAGCGTCAAAGATATTCGCAAAGTTGGAGGCAGGAGTTGTGATACTTGGGTATATTGCTTCAGTCTCGGAGCCCATCAGCAAACAAGCCTTCTCTCAGCTTCTATCATTCCTTGCTCACCGATACCCAAAGGTCCATGTCTCACTTATCTACATCTCAAACTCTGTTTAGGAAATTTTATCGTAGTTACATGACTTTTTTTGTACTTTGTTTTTCCACGTGGTCCAGATCAGAGAGAAGGCGGCTGAAGAAGCCTGTCTTGCGCTTGTTCGAAACAAAACCTTAGTAACAGAGGACAAGAGTGAGAGAGTGAAAGATATAATAACTACGCCTTGTTGGGAAGCTGGCATGGAACTAACCCAATCTCAGAAGCTGGAGTTGTGTGAATTGGCTGGTTTAGAGCATGGAGTAGTGTTCAGGACCAGAAGCAGAACGGTGACTAAGACCATCACGGCTTCTGACGAGAATGCGTCTTACTCAGCTCTGGTCGATTCCTCTGGCTTCTGATCGATAAAGCATATGCATGCCTTGTCCTCGAGACGATTTTGAATACTATGTTTTTTGTTTTGTTTCGTTTCCAAGGTGATGAAACTTCGTAAATTAAATTTATTATGATGTAACATTAAAAATATATTATGAGGTCAGATGTAATGTGGTGCGCATAGCGGTTGAGCTTATGTCTTTTGTAATTGTGTGGTATAAAAAGAGATGATTCTTTTTAATTTGTTGTGAAATAAGGAATTTGTTCTTATTGTGGTGTAAGAGTACAATAATGAGAGATTATATAGCGCAGATAACCTTTGAGTGTTCCATTAGTGATACAAGTTCAGATCTCTGTCTTTGTGGTCAAAACCTTAGTTGAGAGTCTTGAGACTAAAGTTGATGGTTGAGCAAAAAAAAAATTGGTGCTGCCGTAAGAACCGATAGGCCAGAGTCTGGTCACCAGACCCCAACCGTACACGAACCGAACCCCAGGTTGGATAGGCCTTGCAACTCTTTTTCCCCAGCAGAACCTTTAAAGTAGTATAAAGATACTCTCAAGACGATCACGTTAGTCTCTATATTATATTTTATGGTCTAAGTATGATGAGTATCGAATAATTGCGCCTGCTAAAGGAAAGTGGGTATGTACGCCTATTACCATTTTATGGAATAATGTTATCATCTTTCGAGGCAGACAATACGGGCCACTAATCAAATTGTTAATTATACATCATAGCTAGATGAGAGACTATGTTGGCCACTTCGAATTTTTTTTTCTTCCTTTTGATGAACCAAAAATAATCAACAAGGTAACGGATATGTTCCTACAGAATAAGAGATTTTTTTTATAAAAAAAAAAAAAAAAGAAGTCCCACTAGAATCTTTTATCTCGAATCGTGTCTTCTTTATATCAATCTGGAGATCAGCATCATAAAACATAGGATTATGACAATTCTTAAACACTCGATTAAATTTAAATCTTAATAAAATGGTGATATAATTTTAACATGTGACGACAAGTAAGCATTTACTTACGCATGTTGTTTCTGCAGAGGGAGAGGAGGATAACAAGAATTGCGAATCCAGCAATAACTCCGACGATGATCGCGATTGATTTCCCCACGTTATCTCCGTTCGTTGGATCTTAATCACGGAAGATAAAGTGCATAAGACAAGACCCATAGTATCAAAATAAGAATTAGAATTTCGAAGATGTAAATGACTTTTCTACTGTGTGATATCGATCAAGCCATAAAGAATACAATAAAGTTGGACTGGGACATAGGTGGCTAAGCCTATAAAGCAAAGAATATTATATTGTCATAGTTATATAATATTTTGCAAATAACATTCTTTTCTAACCAATCATATTATAATCACGATGCTCGAATTTTCCAACGCATAATTCAAAAGATTAATGGTGTCTTTGCAGGACAAAGAACGGAAAAAAATATATAATTTCTTCAGCTTTCTCGTGCAACGAAGCAACTACACTCGTGATTTTCTCATTTGCGAGCGGCGGATTTTCAAACTAGGTCAAACTCTCACACATTTAAATTAAAATTTATTACTGAATAGATGACATTTTAGAAGTAAGCACATAAAATAAGAAAAAAAAAATTTAACTTTTTACATTTTCTAAATAAGACATTATGTATCAACTATAGTACATATTCATAATTATCACTAGTTATATAACATCATTTATTAATAAATTTGACCTTACAATTTGAAAACGTCATCAAATCTGGAACCATCTTTTTTAAAACGTCAATATTAAACATGGAGGGAATACCAATTATAATGATCATGTCATTAAGTATAGTCCATGAACATGATCATGGCAGTAAGTATAATAGATGAATATAGCTCCAAAAAAAAACAAAAAATAACTAATGAACTCAATTAGACCAAAAAACTAATGAACTCAATATAAAAGTTTTAAATTACGTAATTAATGCTTTTAAAAAAGTTACGTAACTAATGCTTTTTTTAAAAAGTTACGGAATTAATTATTTTTTTACAAAAAAAAGTATTCTATTATTTAAACTTGACGTAACTAATGTTATAATTCAAATTTAGTTACTGTGCATGCATGTATGAGTTGTATATACGAAAAAGCTGTGTTATAATCCATGTTAAACTAGTGTGCATGGCTATGTTATGTTATTACGGCAATACTCAATATATGAAATGAAGAATTTGAATTTTTGGACCAACCTGAAGAGAAGTCATAGTAACCAGAACCCCAATAATGAGCATAGCACTGAGCCAAGTAAACCTCAGCTGCAACCGCCGAGCCACAAAGATTCTTTAACTTCCCAACAGATTCCGCAAGACAAGCCGTACAGTCACTAGGACTCAAGTCACCAACACATTGAGCATAACCTTCGACCAAACCAGACCGGCTAATTTTGTAACGGAGCTGAGTGGACTCAAGATCCGACAACACATCGTCTCTCCTTTTAAAAAAGTCATAGTCATTCTCAACGCTCTTGGAACTACACTTCTTGTACCTAAGACTCGTGTCTTGTCTCCCAAGAAAGTCGTTTGTCTCGTAACGTAAGAAGCAGCCTCCGAGCTGGAGAGAAGCACCGTAAGAGTAAGGGCAAAGGAGAGTGATCTGGTCGACAGAGTTTTGGATACATTTTGAGCAGTCAGATGGTCGGAGATCTTCACGGCATTGATAAAGACCGAAGACAGCAGCCGAGGAGGAGGAGGAAGATTCGTTGCCGACGGCGAAGCTGTTGAAGGATTCTTCGGAGGAGGAAGTGACGACGGAAGAGAGGAAAGTGTCGCGGTTTGATTCGAAAGGAGTGTTTGGTGTGTATTTTTCCGGAGAACATCCACCGTAGATGAAGATGTGAGATTCTGATGATGATCTTAAGGAGGATGATGAGTGGAGGAAGAGGAAGAACAAGAGAGAGAAGAGAAAGAGCATTCTCATACTTTTTATTCTTTTTGGTGTTCTTTGTGATTGTTTTCAAATGGTTCTTGCTTTTATTGTATATTCCTAGTGTTTTATTTTAATTGATTTTTATCCGTTTCTAAAACTTAGTATAGACCACGGATGTATAGAAACGAAATAATTTTCTACAGTATTTTAAAAAAAATATTGATCTAGACAGCACCTAACTAGTCGTCGTCTATGTATCTGCATGCCTAATCAATAATTTCATCTAAAATGTCTAGTTAATTACATTTTTGAACATTAATTTTTATATAGTAGTTTGGGTCTCCAGAGATATGTGGATATGTCTAGAAGTAATAATGCAAACCAAGATAAGCTTAGAACTCGATAATCTTAATTATGACATGTCAATTGGCATATAAACATTCGCTTGTAAGTTGTAACGAATCAATACCAAAAACTCGACAAATTGGATGAAAGAATTGGTTTATTATTTGAATAAACAATAGAGTACTGCGTGAAATGATTTAGACATGATTAAAGAAGGTTTGTGTTTTTGGGTGCTCTTTTCTTTAGTACTTCTTTTATGCAAAGAGGGTCCCATTTTAATCATGGCCTTTAGATTAGTATATGTTCGCAAAATCGATTCCATCACATACATATTCTCATCATGTTATAGTGGAGAATTTTTTTATCTTTGTAAGTAGAATAGAAACAACTTTATTTAAATCTTGACCAGGACCAAATGAATTTCTCAATCGTATAGTAGTTATGTTCTTTTTTGTGTAACTCATTATATCAAAAACTAAAGGTCCAATGTGCAATCGAATAGTAGTTTATGTAAGGTCTTTATAAGTTGGCACTTGGCCCATCTCCGCCTCTACAAAAGAGCGAATTGTCATCCATCTAACCGTAGAGTGAAATTCTTGGGAATCGTTGCATTCTTTAAGATATATTACATATGTTTTATAAAAAGTGTCATTTTTAACTCTTTTTTTTACACAAAAATATCGCTTTACAATTTTAATGTAAATTATATTTTTATTTATTTTAAATACTATTGGTCAAAAAAATTTAATTACCGCCACTTTTTTTAATCTGAGCGAAAAATATCAAAATGACACTTATTTAAAAACGGAAAAAATACGTTGCAAACTCGGTTTCAACTTTTTCTTGCTTCTCTCTTTTCTTTCTTGGGTAAAATTCTTGCTTTTCTCTTGGCTAAGCCCGGGGGTTAGTTTTTTCTCCACATACTCTATGGTGTTTTAAAACATTGTGGCACATTGGACTTTGCGATTTGAGCTATCTTCGGATAACCATGAAGCATCTACAAAGCAAGCAACATTACAGTCACTACACTCATCAAGCAGCTAAACTGAAAACTTGTGAAACAAGGAATCATCACCAAGTCACAAGATTCTAGGTTGAGACAGCTCCAGAGATATAGAGGCAACATAACTTGGTTAAAAAGGAAAATAAGCCTATTGGGCTGTTGAGATGTGAATGGGTTAAAGCCCATGTTTTCACAGTGTTCAAATTTTACTTGTGTGCAACAGTGCAAGCTTTGCTCACTACTCTACATCTTATACTTGTTAAACATGTTATTCTTCATCTGCTCGTTGTTGATTGGACCATTTTGTATAAACTATTGAATATCATGTTTAGCAAATATTCAATTAAATATGTTTTTATAATCAGCAAAATTAACGGAAAATTATGTATTAACCAAAAAAGTTACATAAACGCAAGTTACGTGGTCTAATACTTAAATGACTGAAGATAGTTTATCGGGTTTTGTTTGGTTTGATTATGAAGTCAGAAAAAGGATAGGTTAACAGGTCGTACATCTAACCTGGTATATGCATTTAGAAGAAAAATCATTGATTGTTACAGCCACTACTTATCCACATTACTTTCAACCCGATAGAAATTGGACCGATCTATAAATCAACTTGGCAATTCAACTACCAATCTAACCCCAAAGAAAATATGAAATGTCCCCCACGAATTTGAATACTATCTGACATTTGTAGTATGTAGTTTGCTTTACATTATAAAAATAAATAACTGAACATAATTTAAGTATATCAAACAATTTTTATAAAGGTCAAAGAATACTGATTTGTTTGAAATTGAATTACATCTGTTTTTGTCAGCTAAGCTGGATTATATCTATAAACGTAAAAGTGTTGTTTAGCAAGCATACTTAATTGTTCTATTTGTTTATCCAATCTATAATCTGAAGAAGTACAAACTTCTATACAAATAACAGTGAAAAATCCTCGTTTATATCCATGCTGAATAGTAAAACACTAAACCCAAATCTTATTATTGCTTACATAAACTGGACTAAAAATAAAATCAAAACCGTACTTAAAGGAAAGGAAACCAAGGATGCTATTCTGCTTGAGCCAACTTAACTAGTAATTCTTTTTAAGTAATTTTATTCAATCTGATTTGAATAAAATCTCCTCCAAAGTCAAGTAACTTTTATTCAACCTGTCAAAACTAACTAGTTTGTTGTTTAAATAAATATAACATGTGAATGTGTTTTTTCTAAGATTTTTTCAATTTTTGTTTCTCTTTTCAAACAAAAAAAATTCAATAAACTCCTTGGTTTTTGGTAGATTCTCCACCAAAAGAAAAAAAAATCATTGCTACGCATAGATACCGAAAGAGACTCTAATGGCGACGATCACTTCAATGCCAAAAATGTCATTTTAGCAGTAGCTTCTCCCATAACTTTTCCCAGCCTATATTCACCACAATTCAACACTAGCAAGAAATTGTCATTGAATAACAATCACAAAGCCCCATTTAATAGATTGGAGATATTATGTAAGTGCAAAGATAACACCACAATTAAGTAATGCAGAAGGTAAACCAAGAGAGACAATTACACAAGCACACTCAATAGCTTTATTAGAAATCGTCTTGTACAACTCAATTACAAGTTCTGCTTAATCAGCCTCGCTAGCCTGTTAACACCCTAACAGCTGCTACTGAACAATTCCTAAGCTACCCGCTTATGTCTCTCCACCGTCAAGTATTTCAGCTCCTGCTTCAGCACGACCCAGAACACTTCCAAGCGCTTCTCTCTCTCTATAAGATCAGCCTATGTGTCTCTGTCTCTCTATAGACGACCACATAGCTATCTTATACTAACTCCACGTTCCCGAAACCCTAGTCTCCAAGGAACCACAATATGGACATCTTCCATATCAATAAGTGCAACTTTCCTTTTCTTAGAATGCATTTATTCCTCTTCTTTTAAGTCATAAACTTGCTCCTCAAGTTTATTTTTCTTTGCCTTTTCTCCAAGATACTCCCTTGCTCTCCAAGTCTACACGACTCCAGCTCAGCATCTCGACTCCACATGGTCTTCACCATTTACCACGACGTCTTCACCGTTTACCACGACGTCTGCTTCAGCAACTACGTCAGCGACTACTTCAGGGCGGATATCTTTACATCAACATATTAGATATATACAACCAAATTTCTCATTATAGTGTTTTCGTAGGTACGTAAATTAAATTTGGATGTCAATAAAATCAACTTTGCATGTCGACTTGTTAATTAGTAGTCTATGCACTTTGTCTTTTGGAAAACTTATGATCTTCAAGAAAATATACGTTTATATAGATTTTTATGTTTTCAACTACATATAGAATTAGTGGGTTTTAACAATGATAAATTATTGTGACTGATAGCAAAATCTTGTGTAGGTCCAAAAGATTAATCAACAGAATCGTGTTGAACTTTTTCTTCGGTTTTACCCTTTTTATAATTCACTTTTATAATCACTATCCTAATCATAAATTCATAATCACATAGTCCCACCAAAAGCACTCATGCAGTTGTTACTGGAAAAATCTCTCAATTATTTACAGTATCGTGACTATTCGTCTTTAGTTTATGCTAAAAATGTCACTTTCACATTATCACATATATACATGCATATCTAACAAAAGAGGGTAAAAAGCTAAAAAGCAACGAAAATAGTAAAAAAAAAAATTCAAACTTTTTCATCATTATCATCGTCTACCGTCGTCGTTATTGCCGGCGCCGGCTCCATGGAAACTTGCCAAAACCCGACCCGGATTCTATTCGGGTCTGGACCCGTTTGAAATCCGAATAAGGACAAGGGATAGTGATCCCACCTTCTTGACAAAACCCAAACTCTTCCTCTGCTTCTCTCAGAAGCTCACCGAACAGAGGATGGTTGAAGTAGACGATAGGCACCATAACCCTGTGAAAGTCGCCGTCTTTTTTACCGACGTAGACGGCCGAGTGACCTTTCGGAACTGGGTCGGGTTTAGTTTGAACCGGTTCCTCACCGATTGGTATGTAACCGGACTTTGATCTTTTACACCCGAGAAACCTGGCGCTGTGCGATGTGAGACTACGACCCCAGCTTATGAGTTTCTCGATGGGTTTAGGTTTGCAAACCGGCCGGTTCGGGCTTAACCGGATGTATCTCGAACGGCGGAGTCGGGTTTTGCGAAGGATCCATCTTGTGACTCGTTGAAAGGGTCTTCTGATTTTGATCCCTCTTAATTTCCTCATCGATGAAAAAAACAGAGCAGAGAACAGAGGATACTCTGTTTCAGAGCAAATGATCAAACTTTTGGAGTTTCAAAGCTATGTTTTTGATCGTTAGATTGATTGGTTTAGATAATCAACGGCGGAGATGTGAGAACGGTGAGAGAAGATTTGGTTTTGTGGATTCTGTGGCTGTGTAAACGCTAAAGGGGGAAGAGCAGAGTGAGAGGCAGAGAAGTTTAAATAGAGAAGGAGCCAAGAAAGATGAGAGTCGAAGAAGACTTAGTCATACGACTCATACCCTATGGACGGTTGGATGATGAGAAATGAATATCAACCCTTAGATTAGATTTCAGGAATAACGTCACGTTTTAGCTTTTCACACCTAAAATATTTCTCCATTAGCTCCATACTTTTAATTAAACGATTCTAATCAAGCATTAAACACCATTAACCTTTAATTCAATTCATTTCACAATGTTTTGACTTGCGAACTAAACTTTTATAACCTGATTCAGGTCTAAATGCAGTGAAGGGGGTGAGTCATGAGAGAAGTTCAACGGATGGAACATATGTTTTGTTTGATGACAATTATGATGCCAACACACGTGTGATATACACTTGGCAAACATCTTTTGTATCGATTAGGTAATAACACTCCCACAAGAGATGAAAACGCATCTTCTACAGTTTTGTTTTTTTGGATATATTTTAGTGTATTTTGTCATAGATCAGTTTAGCTGCAACCTGCACGTTATGTTGGCAACAAGGCTTATTAAAAATGTTGTGTACGCCTGTACGGGTGTGTCTTTATTATAGATTCATTCATATGCAGACAAGAAACGCACAAGCTAAAATAAGAACTGAAGACAGATCTGAGTTTCAAACGTTAATTAAAACTAACTTGTGCTTATCTAATCAGACAAGTTTTGGGAGTATTCAATTATATATTTTTAAAGCACCCACCCAGGCTAAAAAATATTACATATATATAATCAAGTGTTTGATCAACTAGATTTGTCTGTATAATGATGTGATGATGCCAAAACTCATATTCTTTTTATAACCATATAATGTGATGTTGCTTAGCGTTCGCTAGGGGCTAAAGTTCATGAAACATTAGGTTTACGCGATAAACTTTATATAAGAACTTAAGTGCAATCTAATAGTTTTAGGGGTAAATTTTTTATTTGTATGATTTAGGTATGTAACTACATAAGGCCCCTGCATATTGTTGATGTTAATTAGTTTGAACTTCAACTAATACGGGATGAATTTGTCTAAGAGACTCGAACAGAAAGTGATTGGTGATTCAAATCGGCACTAACCGAACTTGAACTTGATGAACTTGATACTAATACAGTACACATACTTATATATGCATATTTTTTTCTACTTTGCGTCTATATGTGTGTGTGTGGTTTTTGTTCATCGTATATTTAATTTTAGGTATGGTGTTGTTTTGTTCAACGAAACTTGCACTGATGTGTAGTTTCGCCATAGAATAATATGGTTTACGTGTGAGAATAGTGTTTCCTATTTTTATTTTTATTTTTATTTTTAAAGGATGTTTTATAATACTAGTTGTATATTCCATATTCATCGCTGCACGACTCCGTACAAGTCCAATACGAAGTTCAACATCAACACAAACAAGAACGTGTCTCTCACAGCTTCCAATATATACGTCCCATTTGACTCGCTCATGTCCAAACTTCAAACTCCAACCAAGGATTATATTATTTTTCACGAACAAATTTAAATGAATAAATTGTATTTTTTCCAACTAATGTGGGTTTGAAAACTTCGTCCCAAGGCTCGTGCATCTTCCTATCGATACTAAATCTTTCCAATCAGGGGGTTACTCTTCTTATGTAACTAGTAGCGCTTGACACGCTACTTACCCAAAAACTACTTGTTAAGTGATTTGACTGATAAATACTCTAAAAATAAAACGTTAACTATTAAATCAATAATTTTTAATATACTTTTTGGAGAAAAAACTTTTCACACAGCAAAACAATAATCATCCTCACAAGGATTATAAAACAATAATGCCTTTCAACGCTAGAATTAACAATATATCAACAAATAAAACATCTTTCCGTTATTGTATTTTACCTTGAATTGAATTGGCATTATTTGATTCTTGCATAGTTTATACGACAAAGCAGTATACAATATTGTCAATGGTGAGCTTCCTCGAACTACCCAACAATGCAAATGGGATGACTTTCGAACAACGCATTAAGTTTCAACCTTTCAGGTAAGAACAGTTATTTTTTGTCTTATATATTTTTCTAAATAAGGAAAAAAAATCAAATTGAAAATCAACGAAATAAAGACAGAGACATCCCCTAGAATGTCACATAACGTTAACTATTTAGCGTTTTCTTATAGAAAGTTTATTATCTTACGTTAACATTTAATTGATGTTGAAAATATACTATTCAACTTGTTGACACACAAAATATAAAGATAATTCAATTTGGTGTTTTCTTTCTCCGGCTGAGAATGATATGTTACCAATTTGAAATGGCGATAAAAATATTAGGAGTTGACAAATAAAAGGAAGTCAGCTCAAAAACAAAACTAAAATAAACTACATCGTGACTTAAAAATTTAATCATTGGCCACCCAATTCGGTTACGTCTGAGTTTATTTATAAAATTTACGTAGATGATTGATATAAGGATATAATGTATGATATCTCAGTGTGAAACAATTTCATTACCTAAGAGCATCTCCAACCCCACTCCATATTTTATTCCAAAATTGAGAATGGAATTGGAAATGGAGTGGGAAATGGAGTGATGACCAAAAAATAAAAACATTACTCCATTTATAGAGTAATGCTTTTATTTTTTGGTCATCACTCCATTTTCCACTCCATTTTCAACTCCATTCTCAATTTTGGAGTAAATTATGAAGTGGAGTTGGAGATGCTCTAAGTACCTACTCTTCTTATATAAAAACCATTTCATTACCTACTTAATTTCGGTATATTACGTCTTTTTAATAATGTGACCCTTCAAAACACATCGTTGGTGATCGTGATACATTGACAGGATCAATATAGCCTGCCTGCTTATTTAACATGAATATATATATATATACCTATGAACTTTCCCTCGATATATTTTTTTTTGAAATCTAACTCGTACTGTATTTGATAAACAGAGACATTATGCGAAGTTATGTTTCAATGATAATAGTGTGCGTTTTTTCTTGCTTAAGATAATAGTGTGCGTTGAAACAATAATAATTATCTTACAATCTTACCTATGGTATTCAGCATTCTTGCAATATAATTGTAACTTGAATAATCCTGAAATATATAATAGTGGGCAATACACATGGTAATGAGGTGAAAATCATTGAACACACAAGAATACATGCAACGGAGTTGATTTTTGTTTATATTGATCAGGAGTTTAGAACTAGTGGCTTCATTTGATTGCGGTAAACAAATAAAAGGGTAATCTATTTTTAACAAGAAAACAAATATCTTAAAAACGGTCCATTCTGATATTAAAATAATAATATTTTTTTTGCTAAAATAATATAATAATAATATTATTGTCATTACTATTTTAAAATTCATATATAAGTTGGGTGCTACTGCTGACTGTTGAGACGCAAAAAGATGAATAAGTGGGTGACAAAAGTGAAAAATTCGATTAATGATAATGTAAATTAGTATTAAAGCATATAGGTATAGCTGCTAATATTTTTGTCTATATTACTATATTAGTACGGATGAGTACGCGACGTGCATGAACTCTTTTCGGAGCCTCTAATGTCAATTAAAAGGTATATGAGACAAACCGGCCGATTAATAAACACGTCGTTAAAGCTTAATTGCCCTCGCATAAATCAAAGATTAGTCGGTTCCTTAATCAGCGGTGAGTTAAATACGTTATTTACAACAATAAGTTATTTAATTTCGACAATTTGGTCTCACTTACTTCTTCAATAAAGTCAACGAAGGAAAAAACATGCAATTTTCAAATATATCTATTGTTAGATATATGTTTTTTGATACGTGAATCGACGATCGTATACAAATACAATAATCCTGGTTAGTCGTTAAGATTGTCCTTTGGTTTATAATACGTAAAGTGACGTCGTACCGAATTGTACAGCTTGGTCAAGTCCGCCATGGCAACCAAATCTTTTTTGAAGGTACGCCGAAGGAATGTTTTATACTAATGTCACGTTAACGTGGAACCTTTACGCACGTGCACTACTTTCTATTCATCTGGTATAAAACGGGCCTATAAAAGCCCACAAGTTATTTAAGCGGACTAGTAGTTGCATGATTAGAGGCCTTTTTACTAAGCCCATGAATTTATATGTTGGTCAAGAGGAATTGACAGGTCATAAGTGGAAAACGACACGCAGTGCTACTTGTATATATATATAAACAGCAGAAAATACCAAGACACACAGATAAATCATAAATGTTTAGAAAAACTTATACATTTTGGTAATCAATCTGTCACAATTTACTAAGACGAAGAGAAAGAATTTTCATTTTTTAACAGAACTAAAACCAATACCTAAAGAATACAGTTAGTCACAAAAGTAAGAAAGTAAAAATAAAAAAAAATCAACCCCTTGTATTCTTGAAGCTGCCAAGACCCTTGAACCAGCTTCATTTAATGAAACTTGAGCAATGGTTTTGGTCTCTTTCATTTACATTTGAAGCTGTTAAGATAAACTTGAGACTGGATCACCGTGCACCGGACTTTAAACCCAGGAACCACAGTGAATCCCATTTTGCCTAGAGTAGGATTCACCAACAACTTCTTACCTTGCTTCCTTCTCAAGACATCCTCCATGAAAACAATCGAAAAATCAACCCCACTCTCAACTCGGAAAATCTCAACCGCAAGATCAAAACACAAGGCTAGAATCCGAAGCGTCCATACCGAGCTAGCCATCGCGACAAAACACTCATAAAACGTGCTCAGAGACCTCCAAGAACTCACCACAGCTTCGAGTTAGACTTTAAAACCTCGCTTAGTTTCATCCTCAGACACGAAACCAACGAATCCTTACCGTCCATCTCGCCTTGTAACCGGTTCGAAACCGTTCCCAAAGCTCTGAGCTTGCTCTGATTCTCCTGAACTCTAGACTCCAAGCAAGACCCAAGATCAAAACTTTGGCGATGGTTTCTTCTTCTCCAGAACCGCCGCTTGAGATCGGAGAGTTTCTCGAGGTTCGAGACGAGAGCTCTGTCGGCAGCCTCGACGTGACGGTTTCCTCGACGAAGGGAGAGTGCGCGGATTGTAATTGGAGATACGAAGCTTCGAAGGAGGATACAGTGGCGAATAGGGACGAGATCAGAGTCGATCCCATCTGGGTATCCGTCGGTTTAACCAAAGTCTTGGTCTTGGTGATGGAGTCTTCGTCTTCTTCGGTGAAGAAGTCGAAAGTTTTGGTTTTTACGGTCATGGTTAGTTTTTGGAACATGGCGGAGAGTTGTGGAGGATGAGCTGATGTTTTTACTTCTTCCCGCATTGCTGAAATGCAGAAGAAGAAGAAGAAGAAGACGAAAGTAAAAGTTTTATACTTTACTTAAGGCGAAGAGATGTAAAGGTTTGTGCTTGAAGGGGGTTAATGGTGGTGCTTTGGATACATTGCAAGAAAGGAATGCACGAAAAGCCTTTCCTTTTCCTCTGTATTTTTTTCTCTTCGTTTTACTTTTTTAGATTAAAATTTTTATTTTATTTTCACGTTCATGTCTAACTCCACTGACTTTTTCATTTTCATGGTTAGGTTTAACGGTAACAAGTTGAAAACTTGCTAATTATTTTTAAAAAGTGTATTACTGAATTATATTTTAAAATTACTTTATTTAATTATATACAAAAAAAAGAAAAACTATGTTATATAAAAAAACTCAATTAGTAACTACACAATTTTTAGTAAAGTAAAAATTACTTAAATCTGTGTGAAAGATCATGTAATATTATGAAACAACAAAACCTTTTTTAAACATCAAGTATATTGAAATAGAGGAAGTACCAATTGCATAATACACAACATCAATGATAAGTTAAATCAATTTAGTAAATTTATAGAGATTGTTTTTTTTTAACATTAAAATAGTATGTATCATAATGATGAGAATGTTTGTAGTGTTAGTTTTACAACCAACTAGATTTTGACCCGCGTTTTTGAAGCGCGGTATATTTTACGATGAAAATTTCATTAATAATTTAACAAATATTTTGGTAATTTTTAAAGAGTGTGTATTTAAAATATTTTTGCATTTAAATCAGTGTTTTTAAATTCAACCCGATTGTGATTATACCGGTTAATCCGGAGATCTGAC
>NC_079514.1:51121431-51138629 GCF_000801105.2 Raphanus sativus | reverse complement strand
GTTTGAAAGATAGTAAATAGTAGCGAGTTAGAACTAGAAAAAGTGATGTGTTGTATTTACGATCCGCACAGAATAAATACACATACAATTAAACAAAATCTATGCACGAACTAGACGACATTCTTTAAAATTTATAAATAGGTTTTGAATTTTGATACACAACTTCTATTTGCATGCGTGCACATGTTTGTACATATATATAGCAAATGAAATATATAAAGTGTACCATTTAAAAAAAAATCTAATGATTTAATTTTGTGGTTTCTGAAGACTTTCGACAAACACCGCGGCGACCTAGAGAGCTGCATTATCACATCCCGATGTCATGATGGTACGCTTAGAAATTGGATCCTACTTGCGACTCGTGTGAAACACACTAAAAGTCTCACACTAAACAACATTCATGGTCGTAAGAGACGTTTCCGAGGAACTCGTATGCTCCACGTGTCCTCACAAATATTCTCCCATCATAGCCTCACTTCACTGTCACTTAGTGGATACAGTCTACTAAGTAAACGTCCCTTCAATAATTGTGGGAATCTCAAGACACTCAAGCTTTTAAACGTGGTCTTCGTTCGAGTTTGTACCCTTAGCAGCGTTTTGGCAGCTTGTTCTTCCCTCGAGGTGATTGTGTTGCAAATCGGTTTCTTAACCGGGATTGATGTGTTGAAGATCGAGAACAAAAATTTGAAGTTCTTGCAAATGACTTTCCCTTGCTATGTTGAGAGGATCGAAGTGAATGCACCCTGTCTAGATGTTCTAGACATAAGGGAAATCAAATGTGAGAACAAGAATAACTTCATCATCACTGCTCCTATCAACCAGTTTAACAGAAACCGTTGGGTTTCTAGGTGTGTTTATCGTCCTCACATCAGCTATGATGTATCAGAACTTGCTCAGGTACGCACTTAGACCATCTCCAACCCACCTCTATTTTAATCTCTATATTTTCCTCTAAAATAAAGAAACTCTATTATAGAGGTGGATTTGCTCCAATGTATGCCTCTATAATAGAGTTTCTCTATTTATAGAGGAAAATATAGAGATATGCTATTTCCATCTCTAAATATAGAGGTAAAAAATAGAATTCTTCTATATTTTCCTCTAAAATAGAGGTGTACATTGGAGATGCTCTTACTTTAATATCAAAATGATATTCTATTATTGGTGTAGAAACTAGATCGAGAGAGAACAACCTAATAAAAACAAATCACAAGCATTTGTATAAATATTATATATATATATAGTTTGACATGTATGATGTATATATGAATCATAGGAGACAAAAAACATATGGCATGAGCTCCTGATGAGTGACTTTCATGGTATGACGACAAGGCATGGAACTTTATCGGTGAGTGTAGACATAACTAATCCTAAAGAAGTGGAGATATTGAAGGAACTTTTGCTTATGTGGACTACTTACACAATGATAGAGCTTGAGATCTTGTTCAAGGTATACACATTCATGTCATGGTTGAGTTCTCATTGCTTGGCATAATTTTTTATCATTTCTCTCACTCATTTATCATAATTTCATTTTAGACCAATAATGCTTCTAGAGAAGAAGAAGGTGAATGTTATAGTGACGGCATAGCACATGAGAAGTTGTGGGAGGATGCAACACCGTTCCCTAACGCTGGTTTTCGCGTTAATAGTGTGTGGATGTATAACTTCAATGGTTCGAGTAAGGAAGGATTTGCGTTTGCTTCACGTTTCGTGATGCAAAAGACAGTGATGATGAAGATGATGATCCAGACCTCGTCGTATCCACCGACGAAGAAGTCAGAGGTAGAAGCAGCTGTGGCAAAACTAATGGAACTTCCTAAAGGTAACGAAGATCTTAGTATTGAGTGCTTTTGATGAAAGTTTGGTTCCAATCTATCCATTGCTAGTATAAACTATGATACTAGTCTTTTCTCTGTTAATGTAAGGATAATATGGTTTTGGATTTTCGATTACTGTTTTGGGAATTTACATGACAAAAAGGATCTTGATGTTTGAGATTTACTTTTGTCTTGATATGAATATTATCTGATGTGTTTTATTGTGCTTTTCTTTTGGTTAATGGCTTAATACACTCTCAAAAGAGATTATGTTATGAAAATTTATAATAGAAAAAGGATTATGTTTTAACAAAACCGAATTGTGTTAAACAAAGTTTCTTTTAGGTATATGGAAATTAAATTGTGACTATAAATCTTAGAGATTTAGTTTAGGTTTTGGCTTCAAATATTTCCACAAATATAAAAAACAAAAGGGTATTGTTTTTAATCACAAGTGAATACTGAAAAAATAATATAAACCTGGGGCTGACATCTTAAATATGACTTTTTGTTACTATTACAAATAGATTTTTTTTTTGGTTTTTAATAATAAAAAATTAACATTGAAACCAACTGTTTTACAACAAAAACTACTTAAGAAGGTGATCATATATATTTAAGAAGATGAACAAATGTGTAACCAGCAAAGCTTAGTTGTAATCCTCCTACATTACAGAACCCAATGACGTTTCTGTCCTCAGCGGGAAGACACTACATTGCCAGTAAGTGAAAGCACCATCCTTCAAATTGTCATTTCCAGGGTCTCACTGTATCCTACGTATTGTTGTTGTACATGAGGATGATGATGATGATGATGATGATGATGATCAGTCATCTTCTTCTTAAGCATTATTGGGAATCAAAGTCAGGCTTGGAAGGGTATTCAAGTCCCTTCAGCTCCGGCATTCTCCTCAGGTCTTCTTCTGAGTATCCTGGGATGAACCAGTATCTCTTATCCATTCCAAATACCTACAAGATTAACGATTAATTAAAAGAATATATTCAGAAGATTATTAAGACAGGACCTGAGCTTAACTAACCTGTTCAAAGTTTTTCTTTCTACCGAGGTCATACCTCCATTTCCCACTCGTTTTCTTCTCATATGCCTGCTCACAACTCAACACAAAGAAAGCTTGATGAGACAAGAGAGATATAGATAGACCCAAATTATCAGAGAAGGAGTTACCTCAATAGTTGTGGTGTTGCCAGCTACCAAAGAGATGTGCATGATCAAGAAACCCATCACGCTCAACGCAAACGCCAAGTTCAAAACTGTTGCTCTCATGATATTGGTAACAAACAAAAGGTGAGAGATTGATTGATTAAAAACTAAACTACCATATATAAAAGCAATAAGGAATGACCTAACATTATTTACCAAAAGCAAGAAAAGTAGTAGCAAGAGTTCCGGGTGTTCCAGGTATCTCTTCATCACTAAAGAAGGCTATGAAGTGTGGCATAAGAACAAAAGTCACAAGTGTCGTCTCTAAAAATGTGTACAACTACATTTGAAAACACACACACACACACACACACACACACACACACACAAAGGGTATTATTAAATGCTGAAGAAGGTTCTATAAAACATTGTTAGTAGACAAAAAAAAAGAACTTACCAAGAAAAGAAGGAAGTACTTATAATTCAATGCTCCTACACAGTTAACAACCCAAACGCAATGGTGATCCATCTTCAACACACACCTACCACCTATAACACAATTCATGATTCAACTTGAAAGACTCTCTCTATATATATATGGTAAAAGAAGAGAGAGAGAGAGAGAGAACATACAAACAGAACAATGATGGCAACGTGAAGGTTTAGGTTGGTTGCACTTTCTACAGAATCTAAATCTTGGATTTGAATTATTATCAAACTCCAGATTATTATTCAACGGATCAGATTCGCCTCGCTCTTCGTCACTAGCCGGTCTCCAATTAGGAGGGACAGAACCAGGATCAGTAAATACAACTGAGAAGTAACTCCAAAGAAGCATCGCCAGCTGCCATCAAATTAATAAAAAGAAAACATTCTTTAGCTAAAAAAAAGACAGAACAACAAAGACTAGTTGACATCTAAAGAACCAAGCTTTTTTTTGTTGTTGTCGGAATTGACTTTAAAGTACGAAGCTTTAGACTTACGAGGAAATGGAAGAGGAGGAGGATGGTGAGAGCAGCGAAGGAATCGAACCCTCCTTGAGGGGAGAGAGCTGCTGGTCCGTAGTTAGTTAAAACGACGGCGTAGTAGGTGACACCGACTACACCGAGGACTAGTAAGATCATGATTGATCCGAGGCCACGTAAGGCTGTGCAGAACTTGAACACGTTCCAGGCCATTGCAGTGCCAGATCTATGCATAGTCCCAAAATGATCGAATTACAGAATCTAGAGAGAGAGAAAAAGAAAAACTTTAAGGAGACTCTCTGGTCAAGTCTCTTGCTTTGAAGACGCGTTGGTGAAGAATGGATTAAAACAATTGAAAGAGGTTTTTAAAGGTTTCTACTTTGCTTAAGGAATAGTATGATGAGAGAGTGATGATTCAAAGATGCAGACCCCACGAAGGAGGAATGGGACTATGAATCAAAGAAGATGGAGCCTGAAGATTGAGACTTTTTCTTTGGATTTGTTTTCTGCTTTTGGAGCTAAGCTAACCAAAGATTTGTTTTTTAATGACTTTTGAGTCAATCAGGATCCAAAAATTAAATTATGATGATGTCTGGAAAAGATTTAAAAAAATAAACGCCCACCGTGGGGCTCGAACCCACGACCACAAGGTTAAGAGCCTTGCGCTCTACCAACTGAGCTAGACGAGCTTGTTGTTGTCTAACACTGTTACCGATATTGGGATATATAAACGAATCAGCAGCATCGACAATAATAAGAGCATAGACAAGATTTGTCACTCGTAGGGGACTCGGGAGCTTCTGAAGATCGGCTCTATGTCCTGTGACAAACAACTATGCTCCACTACGGTAGCTAATCAAGAGGGTTGTGTGTTCATAAATGAGACAACGAGAATTTGTTACTGTTAACAAGATAAGGAAACAGTTTTAAACGTCAAACACAGTTGATATGGATGACCAACGACAAAGTAACAAAGGTGTGTGTTCTCAACACTCATATGCGCGGAAAGTCAGCTTAGTCTTTCCTTAAGTCCATGACTTCGGTCTTGATGCCATCGGCCTTGAGAATCATGATCTCAAGCTTGTCTCCCTATTACAAAGCAAAGCATTAGTCACCCATAGGTGAGAACCATTCATCATGACAAGAAGAGACACAACTGGGGAAGGAAACTTACAGTGTAGATATCCCTCTCAGTGGCAGATGCGAAAACAGTCTTCACCAAGTCAACGGCTTCAGGTTCCGAAAGGGGCGTGATAGCATCCTACACAGGCAGACAAGACTGAAAAATAAGCCATTATGTGATTTAAACAAAAAAGAAGATTAACAAACAAACCTGTGCAGGAAGGAGAAGAGGGCTGGGACTCTTGAGCTGATTATCAAGAAACGGCATAATAAGAGTCGAACCAGAACCTTGAGCACTGTATCCAACCTTCTCATACGAACCAACAGCGTCATAGGTGAACACACACCCTTTACCATTCTCGTCGAGCCCTCCGAGAACATTAAAGGCGTAGTAAGGGAAAAAGCGCTTGAAGTAAAGCGTGTTGGAGAGAAGCTGAGCCATAGCAGGACAGCTCATCTGCTTGTTATGCTGATGCTGATAAACCTATTTGCAAAAAAAAACACACACAAGGAGACGATACTGTTACGCCAAAGCCTTTCTATCTTTTTTTCCAAAAGAAATGTGTCTCTCACCAAGTGCCTTGATGTAAGTACTTTCTGAAGTGCTTTCACATCAGCTTGGAACCCAGAGGAAGAGAGCACAGCTTTGTCTGCTCTGAAACCAAAAAAAAATGATATTTTGCAAGAAACCCATAAACAGTTACGTAACAGAATCCTCCCAAATCCAGATCTACGAATGAATTATCGATTGCAACCTAAATCCCTAATCTAGGGATTCCAGCATTGGAGAAGGAAGAAGTGTGTAACTCACAGTTTATGGATTTTGGAGTAATCGCGAGTGAGAATGCTGTAACCGGTAGACATTCGAGTATCTGCGGCGATCACGCAGTAATCCGATCCAGCGATGGCCACACATGTTCTGATCAAACACACACACACACAAACACAGAGCGATCAATACACAGGAGTAGATCGCGATTGCAGACGCTCAATTAGATGCTCAATAAAGGGTGACACGATGCGTTTACCCTCCATTGTTATCGTAAGGAGACCAGTTCGCGTGCTGCTTCGTCATGGAGCGTTAACTGTCTTCGGGAAAGGAAAAAAGGATTCTTTTGTCAACAAAGAGGAACAGAGACTGGGGGAATTTGCAAAAGAGGGAAGTGACTGGAGAGTAAGAAGAGCTCTTCGTCCGTCTCAGCGCCTCTGCCTTTGTAAACACGAAAGGAGACGAAGACTGTAGATGGGCTTAAAACATAAATATGGGCCTCCAAGTATGAGCCCATTAAAACTCTCTGTGTCTTTTCATTTCACATTGTCATGGGATTCCCTGGAGCGTTTAGTTAAACCATATATCTTTCTCTTGTAAGTTGTAGTAGATTGAAGGTTTCTTGTGTATGTAGCTGGTTATGATCAGGATATTGTCATGTATGATGTTTTAACTTTGTGATTGATCTCTTAGTTGTTTTTGATAACTCTCTTCCTGTGTACTCAGCTATTGCCCCAGTTCTTGAAGGTGCTGCGCAGCACATTGCCTCGAAACGCTTTGCGCTTGGTGGGACCGATCTTGCGAAACTATTCGCACAAGAGCTTGGAAAGTCCAACCCTTTGGTGAATCTAAGCATGTCTGATGTTGAAACACTCAAGGAACACTATGCTAGCTGTGCCGAGGACGAGATTGCTTACGAGAAAACCCAAAACTGTGGGATCGAGCAGCATACGCTTCCTGATGGACAGGTTTGTGTGACTACAAATCAAGAGTCTACAACTTGTGTTGCCTTGAACACAAATAGATTTAACAGAATGGTGGTCTTCTAGGTGATTAAGCATTGGGAGAGAGAGATACTCTGTTGGTGAAGTTCTGTTTCAGCCATCAATATTAGGACTCCATGAGCATGGAATAGTCGAACAGCTTGTCCGGATTATCTCCACAGTATCATCTGAGAACCATAGGCAACTATTGGAGAACACTGTACTTTGTGTTGGTACAACCTCCATGACAGGTACTACTAACAACTTGGTACAATCTTGTGTGTTTGAAAAAAATTTAAATGTCATCGTCATTGGCAGGATTCGAAGGCAGGTTTCAGAAAGAGACAAACTTGTGCTCATCAGCCATTAGGCCAATGCTGGTGAAACCGCCGGAATATATGCCTGAGAGTTTGGGGTTATATTCGGCATGGGCCAAGGTGGTGTTTCCACAGAATCAGCATGTTACTAAAGCTGACTACGACGAGACTGGACCATCCGTGGTTCATCGTAAATGTTTCTGATCCCAGGAAGGACCATACTTCTTGTAGTAGCTGAGGAATGTTTTTAGGTTTGACCCTAATGATCATTAGACCACATCCCGCTCAATCTATGTACCTTTAACCAGCTTACAAGATTTAAACACTTAGACCAAAGTAATTACTTTCAATCTTAGGACAGATGCAAAGGTTTAGTAAACACTATTACAGAAGCAGCAAATCATAAAGCCGGTTGTATACTAAATGCAAACGCAAACGTTTTAACACAAATCCACTGTGGGAAAAAATGCAAACACAAATTCAAGTGAAGAACAAAACACAAAATGTGTTTTGCTATCGAACTGATTTGAAAAAATTCCTACAAAAGCAGTCAAACCGAATCCATTTTCCAGCTTTCTAAGTCAAACGAGGAAACCTGATTTTGTCACGGTTTAGCAAAAACCGGCTCTAACCTCTTCAAAGGAGTACTCAACACCTTCTTCTTTGTCCAGTCTCTTCTTCACAGCCGTGGAGGCAGGAGTAAACGGCGTTGTTGCTTCCGACATAGCGACTGAAGCCGCTGGGGTTGTAGGTGCAGAGATTGGAACAGCCGTTCTTCTGTTATCTTCGTTGGTTTTGGGAGATGACTTTGTTGTGTAAGCATCCTTGTGATCTTCTGGGGAGTTCAAGATATTGGAAGTAACAGGTGAGAGAGGCTTCCTAAGCATTGGAGATCTCCCTTTGTTCATCACAGCTTTTCCTGAAGACGGAACGTTCTTTGCTCTGAGACGACCAGGAAGCTCTGAGTTTCTCCTCCCTATATGACACAATAAACATAAATATCATTGGCTTGGTCTCTAGTGTGTAAAACCACAAATGTGTACGGTACGGTACCTGAAGGATTTGGGATAGTAGACTCTCTTCTACTAGGAGCGTTCTGGTCATAGTAAGTAGTCTTTTTGGTATTGAGTGTTGGCTTGGAACTTTGAAGCATGGCACCCCCAAGGGAGAGCTTTCGGTTCATGGCAGAAGAAGGTAAGGCAGTTCTCAATGGTTTCTTTCCGCTTTTACCTGGGCTTGGCTTTGACCCGTAAAGTGCTTCTTGTTCCGTGATGAGTTGTCCATGGAGTTTCTTCATATCCTGATATGAAAATAAAAAAACAACAGTATCACATTGCCATTGATGTACTTGAAGAATTGGTTACTTGTACAAAAGGTTTTTTTCCTTACTCTTTGTCTCTGTTTTTCAAACTCTTTCTCTTCCCATAGAGTCTTGTGCTGCTCAAGCATGGATAAAACTCGGACCTGGACAATTATCAAGGAAACGTGCCTTTGTGTAAAGATAAATGTTGATTTGATAAGTATGTAGAACAGTGTCATTAATGAGTAAAGACACTTACACCATCGTATAAGAATGCATGTCCTCTTTCATCTTCCCAAGCGTTAACTTTGGCTGTCAAAACCTCCACCATCCCTACATCAATACCAGCAGAGAAAGCATTGTAAACACAAAAAACATATTCCTAGATTCAAGTTAACCAACCTAATGGTTTTTGTCATATAATCACACCAAATATTACCAGGAAGTTTATTGACAAGTATACGTGCTTTTTCCGCACGTTTTAATGTAAGATGAGCTCCTCTTCCCGCATTGTACCTATTATCATCCTGAGAATCCAATAATGTTTAGAAAAAAAAAGTTGAAGCAGAGAAAGGGATTGAGATTAAATGTCCCTACTATCAACCTAAGAATCCAGTAATGTTTAGTGGCTTGAGATTAAGTGCTCCTCATCATGAGAGTCCAATATATAGACAAAAAGCTGAGGCAGAAAAAAGAGCTTGAGATCAAATGTCTTACCCGATTGTATTCTTCGAGCCATGACTCTTCTTCACATGCTGTCATCCACTTCTCCACTTTTTCTAGAATCTCTTTCCTGCTTGAAGCTTCCTCTTTGACTTTTGCAATCTCGGAGTCGATTTGCTCTAACAACTGTTCAGGATCCTTGACACCTGAAAGATTAAAGTAACACTATTATTAGCATGTGACCATTATAGTAAGCAGTGAAAGAAGCTTTTCTAAAAAGGGTTTTACCAGATTCTATAGCTTCAATTGAAAAGTTCTCTGATTTAAGAACTTGGGGTGCCATGTGCACCTTCCTTGATATTTCCTCTAGCTCGAGTTTCTTTCTAAGGATCACCTCTTTGATCTTAGTTATCTTGAGCTTGCTGAGCCTAATGACTTCATCCTCAACCTGTATAACAAACCGAACCTTACTAAAAAATGTGCCCATATACTGTTATAACCACACTGAATTATGTATAACCAGCAAGTTAATTCCTGTGCACTCACGTTTTTTATGGAAGCAACAGAGAGAATATTGGCCTCGGTAATTTCAGACTCGGACAAAGCAATGCTGCAGGTGACATTGTGAAATGTCTTTTGCTCTTCCGCAGGTGTGTCAAGAAGATTCCAGAGCTCCAACAGGGAGACTGCAAGATCTTGAACCTAGAAATATATGTGAAAGCAGTCAGAAACTGTAAGCACAATGATAACTTTGCACAACGTTTTCAAAAAGAGAGCTCAGACTTCCAAACCTTCTGCATTCGCTGTAACTTGACCATTCGTAAATTCTCAATCATCATATCCAACTTATCAAGTGTACTTCTGCTCACATCTCTCGTATTGGAATCAACAAGAGATGGATGTATCCCTCTAATCAAGTCCTTAAAGTCTTCACCAAGCACTGAGCACAACAACTTCAGCGTTTCCAGCAAACGCTCTACCTCGTCCAATCTTTTACTCTACATTTTAAAAAACGTACATAATATCATAAGTAAATGCAGAGAGACTTACACATCTGGATACTAGCATTAGAAGGTAAAACCAACCTTTTCATCCTGAAGTTGAGCCAATTGCCTACGCAATTCCTCCAACTTATGAAGCGAAAGATCACTCTCTTCTCCACCAAACTTCTTCAAATGATCCGTAGAATCTCCAAGTTGAAACGACAAGTTCAGCAACTCATCAATAACTTCCTTAAACCGATTCATTCTCTCAGCTTTCTTCCTTCTCAGCTCCACTAACTGCACATTAACGTTCTCAAGCTCCTCCTTCAAATTCTCACCAACCCTACCATTACTCTACAAAAACAAAAAAAAAAGAAACATCTTTATCATCATTACCTACCACAACAACTCACACAAGAAAGAAACAAAAAAAAAAGTAATCATCAAAACCACACTACTACTAACATGAATCTCATCTCCACCCATAGAAGACCCAATCCCTGCAATCTCCGCTCTCCCCATAGCGATCTCTTTGAGCAGATTCGCTTTACACCTACTAGCCTCCTCGACTTTCCTCTTGTAAACCAAGAGACACTCTTTCTCAATATCAGCCAAAGCAGCGTCCTTTTCTTCCTCGTTCTCTCCCATTTCGCTCCATATCTCCTGATATAATTCAACCAAAATTTTGAACATTAATAAAACAATCTTTTCATCCTATTAGGTGATCTAAACCGAATTAAACCATCTTAAATTACATGCACAGCATAACCATACTAAACCGTCTAATAACAGATCCTTGGAGAAAAAAAAACCTGCAATTGGCGAAGCAACAGTCCACACGTAGTCTCGATTCTCGAAAACTGCTCCGTCGAACTTCGGATCATCGTGATTGAGAACCTGCAGAGAATGTAAATAATTTTAATCGTCTAAACTCGGATTCTAAGATTATATCGAAAGCGAAACCTTACCTTGATTGTAACAGTGTGGGTTAGAGACAGCTAGTAGATAATCTGTCACAATGATCAACGATCAGCGCCGAGAAAAGAAGGTTGTGGAGATTGGGGAAGAGAGAGAGAGAGAGGGAGATTAGGGTTTATAAGTGTGTGTTGTGGAGGTAACTGATACGAAATCAAATTTTTGAAGAGGGAGCGGGATGATGATGAGGAGGAGGAGGAGGAGGGTCCGTTACGTAATCCGAGGGTCACGGTTTTTTAGGGTCACGGTTTTTTTATTTTATTGACGTGGCGTTATATGAGACGTTGGATGGAAACTCTCTTTCCTTTTTTTGATTTCTCTCCTCTCTTTTTGATGGACGAGATTTCGTAACGGAGTAGTAGTAAAGGCTTTGGTTTTGAAAAAGGGAACTGTTCTGATTTTTTGAAATATATTTGGCTCCATATTTGATCTTACAGGATTTTGAAATATGGTAACCGGATAAGGCAATTTAAAAGGTATATAAAAGACATAAATTATCAAATCTTTTCATATTCTATCACATGTTCTCATCTTTTTTTTTGGTTGTGTATCAAGTGGATAATGACTGAATTGAACATTTCTGTTATTTTGAATTTAGTTTGTAATAAGTCAGTAAAATCAAATTAAAAGTTATATAAAAGACATAAATTATCAAATATTTTCATATTCTACCACATGTTCTCATCTTTTTTTTTGGTTGTGTATCAGGTGGATAATGACTGAATTGAACATTTCTGTTATTTTGAATTTAGGTTGTAATAAGTCAGTAAAATCAAATTAAAAGTTCTGACATTGATATACAAATCCATATACAAGCATTTCAATATAACATATTAACAATAGAGATCAGATAAAGATTAAGAACTTTAAAACCTGATTAGAATTAGATGGATGCTTACTGTGGAATTGTTTTTGTATAGCATTTTTAAAAAGGTTATATAACTCTTTTTTATTACGTTTGTGTTATGTAATTGCTCTATCTTATAGAGCGAATAACCCTCAAAATTATAAAATGTTTTAAGTTATATCTGGTTATCGTTATATACTAAGAGCACCCAATGAAAATTCACTTAAAGTTCTAAAGATTGAAAACATAAATATCTTTAATTAATAAAATTAAATGATCATTAAGAATATAACGAATGAAAAAGATCTTCTAAAAGTTTAGAAAAATATTTTTGTACTGAACCAATTAATAAGAAATGGATATTCTGCAAAATGACACTTTGGAGGTGCTCCAATATCTAATGGATGTCTACACAGCTATAAAAATAAAATAAAATTTCACGTTCTATAGTGCAAGTTTTACTTTGCTTTTCAAGTTTGTATGATAGCTTAGTTGAATATAATTCTGAACAAATTTGATTAATGCAATGAAAAAAAAAGATATGTATACTTAAGGAGGTTATTGGCAAATGAATTCTCATTAACGTCGGAAATTTTGAAATTCCATTATTATTGATCTATGGATTTTAACAATTTTTGTAAAATCAGTGTTATTGGTTTAATATATATTTTTTTAAATCTATTAAAGTCTTTTGTTATTCAAAAAAGTTTAGTTATTATTGATTCTCTAATTCTAAATAAGTCTATTGTTATTGGATTATGAATTCTATTTATTTTTACTCATACGACATGATTTTCAAAATATCATGTGTATCTATGAGACTTTTAACAAAAGTTTAGAAAACAAAATAATCATTCTTGCCAAATATTTTATGCACTTTCAACCCAATTTATAATTCATTATATAAAATTATTTTTGAAACTATTTTAAAACTTATTTATTTTTAAAATTTTAAGTATTTAATTATTTTAAAAATTTATTTAAATTTCATAATTTCTTAACATTATTACAAAATGAATGATAGAAAATAAATAACATAAATTTATGAAGTGGCAATTTACAAAAAAAAAAAATCATTTTTTGTCAGCAGAAATTTAAAAAATTCATGATCAAATTTTATAAGTCAATGTATATATATTTTCTTAATTCACATAACTTTTAAAATCCATCAACTATTAAAATTTATAAACTCTACACAAATTTTTTTTTTATAACACTTACTTCATTGATATTACGTTAAACATACATAGTCATAGTGGAGTTCATTTGATAAGAATCTAGGAACATAAAAGTAAAATTTGAAATAAACATTATCTTCCATTTGATGCTTCACCAATTTGTCAGCCACCCTATTGCCTTCACGCCCTATCCACTGAAATATTACCCCTTCCAATCTATTTTTCCACCAAAGAATCTCTCGTTTCCAATTGTAGCTATCAAAGTGTAGAATTTTTCCATTTAATATATCCACCACCTTCTTACTATCAGACTCAATACAGAGCTTAGAAAAGCCTCTACTCCAAGCATGTTGGATTAGAATGGCTTGCATTTCAGATTCTAGAGGAGTATTAACTATTTTGCCGACTGCTTGTACTCCTCCATGATAAACACCCAAATGATCACGATAAACCCACCCTGCTCTACTTCTCACTGTATTACTTTGAAAACCTCCATCAACATTGATCTTCATCCAATATTCTGATGGTTTCTTCCAATGTACCTCTCTGTTACATCTTGTCAGTTGATTTGTACTTTGATAACTTGTATCAATATTCCGAGAATTCTCATGCCACTCTTTTGCATCAGTGATATTCTGTTGAAGTAGAATTCTCCAAAGAATGACCTTCCTACGAAAAATGAGCATATTTCGACTTTTCCAAAACCTCCATAAAATCCATATAGGATGATCTTGTAAGTGTGCTAATGAAGAAACAGAGCAGCACCTGATACATTCCTCAATCTTTTCCTCAAGAGTTGTAGTAGAGTTGGTAAGAATAGTGTTTGCTAATCCCACAATAACTTCTCTTTCCTAATTATTGTCATATAATTTACAAAAAAGTATTAGAAGTCGGTAATATGAGAACGGAAACGCTTAATCTATCTTATTTTAAAACAAGATCATCTTGTGATCGTTAATATGACATTTGTGTTATTTGTTCTTGCTGATTTTTGGTGTGGAAATACATCGTTTTTTCGTTCATCTATTATGTAATATATATTATAAATCAGATTAACTAAAATAAAATATTAAAACAGTGCATGTGCTTTTGTTGTGCTATTTGGATGTTTGAGGATCAACGGAAACTATATACTTAATAGTCTATTATTTTTGTATTTTTTGATATTAATTTAATGAATAAAACAGTATAAACACAACACAGCACAAATATATATACACTGTTAAACAGTTTATTATAAATATTAATTTGAATTAGTTTATTTTTTATATTATTCAGTGATTTACACAAAGATCCATTATAATGTTAAGCTCATTAAAGGTGTTGTCTTTGCTACATTAATCTAACTTTTGCTTATTTGGTAGATTTCAAACCAACGATGATGAAAGTGTTAAATTCCGTTAATGGCGTCGTCTAGAAGTTGAAAGATCATCATAGTAGGTAATATGAGGCGGAGCAAGACATTCCCGTTATTATTTTCACTGGAGCTCTGTAGATCCCACCGAAGCTTTCAGATGAATTCTTTAATAAGAAAGCTACTAGATTTTGATCCGCGCTTAAAAAGCGCGGGTTTTTTTAAATATAAACAAAATTTAATATTAATTAGTATTTTCAAATTGTTCTACATTATTATGTTATAATGTTGTATTATACCGAAAAAGTGAATATGTTTCAAACTGTATAAATTATAAACTATTTTATTGATGTACACTTCTATGTAACATTTTTAGGCCTGACATATTTTCAGGACCTGAGAAACCAAACTAAAATTGACTTAAAAATACCGATTTAGTTCAGATTTGAGTTTGGGGTAAAATACATAATGGGTTTTTTTTTTTGGATGTGCGCATTTTGATTCGAGTATGGATCATGTTCGAGATCTGACCAGGTACCAAAATACCTAAAATGTTTTGTGTATATTAAGTATATTTTGATATTTCAAATATATTTTTTCTGTATTACAAATATTTTTTAAAGTTTTGGGTTAGGCTTTAGGTGTAGTTTTGGGTTTCGAATAAAATTTCAAATTTTAAAATATATTTTGGGTATTCGGATAAAATTGTGAGTGCTATTTGGTTTCTCGGTCAGATTTCGGATAGAATTTTGGGGTTTTGGTATTTGAATATATTTGGATTTGTAGGTTTTTTTGAGTTTTCAGGTACTCTGAATGTTTTTGAGTCTTAAATATCGAACCAATCCGAACTCATTACATATTTGAAAATTTTAAATTATCTAGTTGGATTCAAATGTCTATGACCTAACAAATCCGGACACGAAAAAACCAATCTGTATCCCAAAAAATAATTATAAATGGATTGAACAATTTTTTATAGTAGATTTTTAGAAAAAAAATTGTTAATAGTATAGATTTTGCTGTAATAAATATAGATGGGAGAATTTTTTTTCCACAAATTTGTGCGTTACTTGTTAATTATCTCCTATAAACACGGAATATTGTTATTTTAATGTAATTTTGAAAATTTTGGTTGAATTTTTTCTTGTTTCATATGAATCTGAATCAGAATCAGAATCGATACTACCTGTCATTTTTGAGTATGTCGTATTTTGAGTCAAATTTAAGTGTAAAAAATATTAGTGAATAATTAATATTTAAAATAATATTAAAAATTTATTTTATAAAGGTGTCATATTAAATCATTTAGGATGGTTATAATAGTTTGGTAAAAACTTAGAATTGTAAACATTGTTGTGATAGGTTTTGTAATTGGTTACATTTGAGATGTGCATGAGAGATTTTCAAATAGAAAATATATGTATTTTCTCAAAAATTAGTAATTTTTTTTTTAATTTGGTTTTGATGGCTACCATCGATTTGGTTGAAACTTAGAAGATAAAATATTAGTTTGATAATCTTTGCAATGTGTGGATTAATAGATGCATCATTGGCTCATGTAAGATGGTGTCGTATGAACAATGGAATTCATATGTAGATCCGTTTATAATTTAATTATACCCATTAAGAATTGACGACAATGGAGCATATGAGATGGTTTGGAAATCTATATGTCAAATATCAGAGACAATCTATAGTAGATTCGACAGATTATACAAAATTAATTTAAAGGTATCAAAATTGTAGGAGTAAAATTAGGAAACAATATCTTATTAATATTGACATATTCAGTTATTAATTAAGGTAAATATTAAGTTTCTAATGAATAGGTCCAACAATCTTTTATAAGTAGATTTTTTCAGAATGTTTCTCTTTTAATAGTATAGATTGTATAAAAAACAATATAAGTACTCATAGGACGATTTCAATGCTATCACTTGTGGGCCGATAACTCTTCTTCTTTCAGCATCTTGATATGAAAAGTTTAGGATGATGTTGACCCGACGAGACAAGGGTAAGATTATTTTTTGTTCCTACAACGAGTTATGTTTATTTTTGACGTTCGTTAGAATGTAGCTTTCTTCCAGAACCTTGATGTTGTGAGAAAGCACAAGTGTAGGTTAACTCTGAGGTTTGTTTGTTTTCGTTCAGTATAATGCAGAAATAATCCAAAAAAACAAGGTAAAGAAAATGTTGATAAAGAGACTTTGAAAGAGAGGAAACGAGAAGAGCAGCTAGAAAATCAAACTTTGCATCAACAAGAAAAATACAGCATTATAATCGTGTAGCAATTTATCTTCTAGAAAATAATAACACAACAAAGACTCAAACAGATTCCTTCAAAACAAGAAGATAATTTCATCTTTTTGTGCCGCTAATTAACTTGTTTACAAAGAGCTATATAAATTCATCCTTGTTTAACTATTATTAAAAATAAATTCTGCCGATTTCGATTAAAAGGAAACTTTAGGAAATATTATTGTAAAATATTATTACAAAATTGTTTGATGTAGATTTTGAAAATCACTTATCTTATTGTTTTCTTGTTGAACTGACTTAATCTTACTGTTATCATATTTTCCCTCTAAAAGTCAAACCGGTGAAATGGAATCATATTTCCTTTTTTGACATATTGTCAGGATACTTCTTTTTGTTATTGATTTATTATTTTTATAAAATAACTAAATTATTTATGCTACTGTTCTACAATTTATTATCTCTCACGATTGCATTGATAATAATATTTTTACTTAT